>NW_008667602.1:3792-45078 GCF_000695815.1 Acanthisitta chloris | reverse complement strand
GTAATTCAGATTTCAAGAATTAGAAGGTAAGCAGTGTTAATTTCATAGGTGATCTTTCTGATTCATATTATTTTAAATCCTTTCAAGATTTCAGGCAATTCAAGAACCAATTTTCTCTTCCTAATATAGTTTTTGTTAATCAAATACAGCATTGGGTCATTTCCATTCACAGAGATCTGAATACACCAACCTTAACTAATGGGATAGAATACTTTATGCTAAATGCACTTGATATAATTAAATTTGTTACTTGTGCTTATAATGCAACCATTGATGCAATGGATAAAAAAATTTGAACCACAGGACATTTTCTAGAAAATATATCTGGAACTTCAATGCCACTCTAAAGCAGGAGAATTGGTGCACACTTGCATAAAATATAACGATTAATGCAGAACCTTAATATCTCTTTTTTAACTTTTGATAATGTTCTTGACTGGAAAATGGAACGTACATTTGGTCATGCCATATGCAGGATTACTTCCCTACTTTATAGAGAAAGCTAAGACAATAGAATTATAGAATCAAATTATTCAAAACATGACAAACATTTCTAAAATACAGAGAAAAAAAATAATAGCACAGCTCAAAAATAATCCACCAGATACAAAACATTTCTCTTAGGCATTCTTCCTGAAGACAGAACTTTTTCTTCCATCACATATGGACTTCTGGTATTTTATTTTCCGTACAAAAATTATGTAATATACAATGGAAATAGTAAAAAATATCAAAATGACACTAAAAGAATTTCAGAGGTGTCACAGGTTCCCCTGTGCAAAGAACTGCCTATACAAAACAGGATGGAGTATTAAACCAGAGGATTGAACCTCCTAACAAAACAGAATCTTTCCTGTAAAAAGAACAGGTAATTCTTCCCATATGAAGCAGGAATTGCTAGGAAACTTACCCCTAGTTTCCAAGCAATTCTATTCAGTTTGGTGAACTCACAAAAAAGGGGAAGGGCTGTAACCACTGAAGTGTTTGTTTAGCTTTTTTTAAATTACAAATCTATATTGAACAATTATTCCTAAATTTAAAACCACGCAAAAGACTTTCCAGTTGTCCTAATACATACATACAGACACAGCTCAAGCTTAGTGAGACATCTGAAACTTACAGAGTGGTAAAGACTTGTTTTTGTATTTGGGACACTCTCCCAGTACATTTTTCATGACCTAGGTGTCAATAAATACTCCACTAGGGCTTGCTTAGCCGAGAAATCAGAATTCAAAGCAGGAGCAGGAGAAGGTAGGAACAAGACTGGAAGGTGTGTAATGATGTTAGATATTGTACTATAAGAAAGCAATCCCTTTTTCCTCATTGTCACATGAAGTTTAGTGGCTCCCATAGAAACTCAGCAGTACTTTCTGGTCATGGGTTAACAAAGTGCATGTGGCTGAGGTGGAGGAAAACTGGGTAGGCAGGGAAATGAAAGTCCATCAGAAGTATCCCTTAGTTTAGAAGGAAGAGTTTTGGTCTTGATAGTTGTCCCTGCCTAGCTAAAATGGGTAAGAATGTGAAAGATATCTGGGATAATCTACTGCCACACAGTCCCATTAGTATAATTATGACCAAGTTACAGCACACCTGTCATGCCTACTCCTTTCTTTTCTGGTTTTCATGATAATGTATTACAAGTCTTTGTGGTAATAGCTAAAAAAATACGAAGTAATTTCCTAAACCATTATGAATTTGAATACATTACCCCATCTCAAACTCATTCCAAGATCACTGCAGAACTAAAAGAAAATAGGAATTTTACCTGCACACTGAGTACAGGAATTGGAAAAATGAAAATAAGGCAGCTGACCACTGTCATGAGTGTCACAGATAGAAACCCTTCCTCTTAACTTTTGTTATTCAAATTTGCATGCAATAGATCGTGGCTTAAATTTCTTACTCAGCTACTCAGAGTAAATCAGTGACATTTAGGCACCGCTTAGGCATATACATATTGGATACAGAATCGTGTCCCAGATTTTTCTAGAATGACAGTAGGCACTTCCTGGGCATGAGATTTAAAAAAATAATTAGAGGATATGTGAATCTATGCCTTACAAGTAGGCATATATATCATACAAAATATATGTGAGTCAGGATAAAAGGTCCTGTGAAATAGATTGCGTTCTGGTATGGCAGTTCTGTGAATAACTATTTTGAAAGTTAGTTTAGAAAATAATTAAATGTAAAGTCATTTTAATATACAAATGTCTGACAGGAACTTGAAGTCCAACCCTTAACCTTGAAAAAAAAAGATAAAATAAATTTAGATTAAAAAAGGATTTGAATTTCTCTAAAACCCACAGAAAATGTTACCATTTAGTAATGACATTCCCTTTCCATTTGACCCCAGCTTGACATGCTGAATTGCTCTGAACATCCGCCACCATGTACAGAAAGTCGTACTTCTTAACTCTTGCTATTCTAATTTGCTCACAAAAGTACATTAAAAGGGATGTTAGGGCTGTGACATAGAACAATAAAAGCAGCAAATTCATAAGTAATTAGGAAATATTCTGTACAAAATGTTCTCCAGTGCAAAAGGGCTACTAATACATCACAGATGATAGAGTTCTCTGAAAAAACAATGGAGTTTTCTGATACATAGTACCATGTCCCTGTTTCACATGGGTAAAAAAAGTAACAGCAGTTGGTAAATGGAGACTAGAATAGCTGTGTATTCTTATAAAATATTAGGGCTAATTTAGAGACAAACTCAGGTCCATTCTTTCAGAGGTGTGGAAATCCAAAGGACTGCCTAAAAATGTTAGACCTCTATTCTCCTATGTAAACTATGTTTATGAAAGTGTCAAAGGCACCTTCAATTCTTTCCTTTATCTTTCCCTGTAGTTTGCTCCAAATCCACTGAAATCAGGTGGAGAGAATCAGGGGTCAAAGAGTAGAAAGGTGAGAACTCTTGATTCTTTGTACATATGGATGACTGCTTTCTTACAAGGAAGGCTGAATGCGCTAGACTGACGTGAACAAAGACTTAGACACCTGCTTTAATCAGGTGAAGAGCTTCAGATTCCCACAAGTTTCAGGTACTGACAGAGTTAAACGTTAATGTATTGGCAGAAGGAGGGCTCAGGAAGTAGGATGGGATTTGTTGCTGGCTCACTAATGCCAGTGAGACATGGGGCTACATCATGGGCCTCTGGAAGAAGCTCTTTGGGAACCTGCTTTGAAGCAGGGGAGCAGGAATTGTTTTAGATTGGTTTTTTTATATATCTGAAACATCCAGAACAATTGCAAGCATTAAATGATATATTGGCATGGTTCAGGAGCATAGAAATTTTGCTGAAGGGGGAATAAATTGATAATAGTCTTAGTTACTTTTTCTGTATTATCTATCAAGAAAGTATGGGGTCAAATTTCCTTGAATATTGTAAGAAATATGGCAAGAAATATTGCAAGGCACTAGTTAGTTCAGTTACCAAATCAGGACACAGAAAATTTCATGATGACGAACAAGTAGCCAAGAGCTGATGAAGGCAAGTCCATTACATATCCACCTAGACGGGATTCTGCCACTGCAGAACTGGGCTCTGGGTCTCCTTCTTCTCCTTTCTTGTAGTCTAGCTGTTTTTTGCCCTTGCACAAAATTTTCACTATATAAAAGCTAGTGAAACCTTTTGTACTTACACTTCATAAATACATTCTGGGTAGAAACATGTCTGTAGTTGGAAGGCAAGATGCTAGTTATATAAAGGAGTTAAACTGTTAAACTTATGGACTGTATACCATTAAAGATGGTGTTTGTCTTCCTTTTTAGAGGAATCTGACTCAACCTAAAGCACAAATGCCAGCATTTTTAACTTTTTTTTCTGGAAATTGAAGAAAAATGGAAACCAGATTTATTTCTTTTTTTCTAAATGAACAGATCGAGCTTATGTTTATTTCTAGCAAGTAGTCAGGTGATCACCTAGTATTTATAAAATATTTTCAGTTCTGAAATTATCATACAAGCATCAGTTGCCTGTGAATCAATATCAGATATTTTTATTCACTATTTTTAAAATAACATTTTTCATTCACACTTTTTCATACATCATTTTTCTATTTTAAAAGTGCCCTCCAGTCAAAAAGCAGAAAAAGATCATCTTAACTCAGGTGAAAATTTTTAGTCCTCTACCAACTGGAAAACACAAACAGGTAGCTGCCTCTAAGCCCAGTGAAGATACTCCCCATACTTTCAATGGAATTTGGTGTCAGGGAGCAGTAAGCATGGGGGTGTTCCAAGAGGGAAGACAAGCCAAGAGGTGTTGACACCAGCACAGGCAGGGGCAGTGCCCTCACCAATGAGATGCAGACAATTCTCTTAAGAGAATAATAGACATAAGAGGCAAATTTTACCTCTAGATGTTAATAAAAGAAGCATTTTGCTCCAGCTGATTTTCAATATGTTATGTAGGTCTGCCAAGGTCCTTTGTAAATACTTTCTCACTGCCCTAAATTTGGGAGTAAACATTTCCTTCACGGTTCCTTCACATTATACACATTTGGATTTCTTCAGTGCAATAGGCTCCCTATATTACTTCTTAGCATTTTGACTGCACCCAGTAAAGCAGTAAAAGCTTTATTCACCCACTGGCAGTGAAATACACATACTTAGCTCTAGGAACACTTCTCTTCATTTTATGCTTCTAGAGTCTTTTCTGTATCCCAGGTCCCATATGCCTGTGTGCTTCTCACTTATCATCCAGTTTGCTTTCTTCTATCACTCCTACATCTCCTATAACCATAAGGTCTTTGATGCTATCACTCTGATATCTCTTGTTCTTTCACTCTAGGGTCTCTTGTTCTCTCACCCCTAAATATCTCTTGGTATAGCAGGTTTCTCCAAGTTTCACCCACTCCTTAAGTCTGTTGTTGTCTGTTGTCTGTTGTCTGTTGTGAACTGTTATTACAAGTGTGAAACAACTAAAAAATTATGCATTTTGTCTGAAAGATAAAGTAATTTTGATATTTCCTTGCCTACATTTCTAACCTCTCTATGATCCTTTGTATCATTCCTTGTTTCTTGCAGTATCTCTCATTCAGTATAGTACACAATAATATTGTTAACATGCTGGCTGCTGCTTCATCTCGAGATCATTAATTACACATTAAAGCCTGGAGCTACTATTTAAGAGTACCACTGCCCTCCACAGGAGAGATTGGCAGACATACTGGATTGTGTCCAAAATACCATCTGTAAAGCCACACCTTATGGAGAGTCTTCTTCATCTCATCTGGCAAAAACCATTGATTGTCAGCGCAGTGGCCTGAAAGGATAGAATTGTGACAATGGTATGTTCCATGTATTGATGAGATCACCTAGGGAATAGAGATTCTCAGAAACCCTGCCCATGCATTCTCATTAGCCAGTGCTGACTGGATCTTGTATTCTTTTCTGCTTCTGGGTAAAACATAACACAGGAATACTCCCTCCTTAACTTTAGCACTTGGACAACAGTAGAAAAATTAATCCTTTGCTCTTCCTCTTGTGAAATCCTGCATCATGCAATTACTTTCTATGAGTTGCCTCTCTGTTAATCCATATCTTCCAGAGCAAATATTCCTTCTTCCTATGAAATCCTCTCTTTTTGGAACCTCCTCACTTGCAGAGATGTCTTACTCTCCAGTTAAAAGCACTTGAGTCTTAAAGATGATGAAGTAATTTGGTGGATCAATTCTCCTGTAAATCCAATGCAGTAATTATCCTCCACTGAGACATCTACAGCTTCTTCCTCTCAGCTTTATACTTACCACAGAGACTATGAAGTGTCTCAACCTTCTGTAAAACTCACTTTCATAGGGTCAGTAACTGCTACTGAACAAGATGAAAGAGAAGAAGAAAGCCCTCAGTACTTTCCTAGTGTCACTTAGTCTACTGAACTGCATCCTTACTTTGCTGGTATAGATCTGACTCATCACTACTCCCAGTCAATTAGCTTGGAGTATGGCAAATGCTGAACAACAAAATTTGAAAATAGCAAGTATTTTGCACAAGGTAACATTTCCTTGGGTGCCTGAATGTTTTTCTCTTTATCTAGAAGCTACTGATTAACTGCATTACAAAAGATCAGTTCCCAACACAGAGAATTAGGACTGGCCACATCACTCTCATCAGCATTAGCAGATGTGCTCATCTATAAACTCAGTCCTTTACCTTTACATGCAGTGAAGTATACTAAGATAAGACCATCACAGAGGAAAAGTGAGTAATGGTCACTCTTTCACTTCTGATTTACCCTGGAGTGACTCCACCAACATCAGCAATGAGTTGTCTCTATTTTTTTCCTCTATAAATAAACAAAAGAGTGACCAATTTTACTTCTCATTATTTATAAATGATAATGTGAAGTGTTATCTCAAAAAGAAATTTTGGTAGCGAAGTTACATACCCTTTACAAGAGGGATTTATTATGGGAACATATATAGAAAGACGTTATATCCTTGGTATTGTAATTAAGCTTTTAAAACATCTGATAATTTGGTGTTATTTGTTTTTCCTTTCTTTGATGAACTGATAAATGTCACTGGAATATTTGCATGAGCACTCAGTAGAGAAGCTGGTTTTCTTCAAAAGAAAATATCATGCACGCTTATTCCTCCTCTGCTGTATATAAATTCTAAATAGTACCTTGGCAGAATTATGAAATAAAAATGAATGTTTTTAAAGGCATTTGTGGAGTCTGGGGAATAAATGATAGAATTTTCTTATATTTCTCATATATGCAGATAACAGATACATTTAATGCAAGAAGGAAATAGAATTTTAATAGAATTTTTAACTAAAGATCTTGAAACAAAACTAGACATACATTTTAATTGAATTTCTGGCTCAAATTACAGCAAACCATTATAAATCATTAGGAATCAGTTTTAAAACTGCTTTCACTTTTACCCGTATTACAAACACAGAGGTAAGCTTTTACAGCTACAGATAAGTGTTAATAAATTACCCGAATTTCAAAATTAATGGCTGCCCGGCTGCTTTGGGGAGATATCATTGTGTTTCATGAATATTTTGATTTTGTGATTAGATCAAAATGCACTGAATTCCTAAACAGTCATAACTAAGGTCTGCTGATCATAAACTGTTCTTTTTTAATAAATTATATTCCTCACAAATCTGCTGATATGGAATAATTAGAAATTGGTTGCCTGCATTTACTGTAATATTTGCATGACTTTAGATCTCCACCTACTGATCTAGTGGCTGGCAGGAAATGTACATTTTGTACATTTCTAAATATACCTTGCCTGCAGAGATAATGGTTTATATTGTGATGTTAAGAAGGTTTTTATTTGCAAAAAACAAAGAGGTGTCACTTGCCAGTTCTGGAAGACATTGATTAGGCTGTTTATGTCATTCCTATTCAGAACTTATTATTTACAGCTTTCCTGTTTCCTTTCCTTTGTAGGAGATAGTGATCTGTCTCCTGTAAACTGCTTAAAGTGTGCCTATTTTCTCTCTCTTTTTTTTAGGGCGTCTCGAAATACA
This sequence comes from Acanthisitta chloris, assembly GCF_000695815.1. Taxonomy (NCBI): domain Eukaryota; kingdom Metazoa; phylum Chordata; class Aves; order Passeriformes; family Acanthisittidae; genus Acanthisitta; species Acanthisitta chloris. Next base: position 37,583 of record NW_008667602.1, on the reverse strand, counting down.
TTTTATAGAAGGCAAGCGTATTGAAATGGAATGTAAACGGTGTAAAATACAGCAGCATATTAATCGAAATGATATCTGTGAGCATAATCTTTAAATTAAGTGGTATACAAATATTTATAGTTAGGGAAAATGAGAATTGTAAATCCATTTTTCATTGTGGAAGGCACATGTATCAGAATGTGTTCCTGTAAGACATATACATTCCACAATTAAATGCACTTACATTTTGGGAACTATTCATTTTAACAGTGCTGTACATGTGCATACCTGGTTTTTGCTACAGACCTTCATTGAGGGAAGGGAGTGTGCATTGCTATGTAGCATTCAGCTCTCAGAATGGCCTGAGTGCACAGTGTCCCTATGGATTCTTTATAGCCAGGTGCTTTAGGGCACAATTCAAATATAGAAAGGTGGCTTCACTTTTCTGGCATATGCAGGAAAGATTTAACATATTTGTTAATTTGCTTACTGTATTACCATCATCACATTTTAAAATCAGTGCATCAAAGAGGCAGGCTAGAGCCTACTATATAACATACTTAGATGACAGGAGAAGTGTATTTGGGATATTCACATGCTAAAAATAGAATAATCCTCCATTTCAAAAAAGCAAATAGAAATTGTTACTATTGCTGTGCCTCTGTAATGTGAATGATAGATCAAGGACAAAATATGGGTGGCAGGCAAAATCTTAAGCCAGTTCACAAGATTTATAATTTATTCTAATGATGCTATCTGTTTTAGAAGAAAAGTTGACCCTGCTGCCTATTTTCTCCCCATTGCTACTATAGCTCTTTCTGTAGCCCAGTGAACAGCTTCTTACTCCCACACTGGACAACTGGTCCTGTAAACTAGAAGATACATAAAGTGATCAAGGACAAAGCTGTTAATTGCTCACAATCATGCTCTTTTATCATTTCAACCAAGTCTTTGTTCTGTTCATTTTATGGGTATTTAGCCCATTCTCCCTGACAGTGTGACCTACTTGCACTAAGACTTAATACCAAGTTTCATAAGCAATGTATCCTATATCAGTTTCAATTCTTCCCAAATTAAATCTGTTTTCTTTTTTAAGATGAACAAAATCAGTGTTGGAGAACAACTCCAGTGCCTCCGCTTGTTGAATCACATGTATTGATTGATGCTTCATCACTAGCCTTCAAAACCCTGCTACAGAAATAAGAATCTCTACAGAAAATGCTTCTGCAATTGTGAAAAGTCTGATAATTTGGCCAAGCACAGGTTAATAAATGTGATGATAAAAAAGGGAATCATATGTGCCATGCCCTTTTCACTGGTCATACTGGAAACCAGATTCTTGGTTTCCATATTGGAAACCTGGCACACTGACTGCATGGTTCAGAGCCTAGTGGAGTTTTGGCCCAACTTCAGCACGTTGTTTCTAGTCCATGAATAACTTCTGGTCAGAAGCAAACCCAAATGGCAGGGTGTGTCATGTGGAGGGGCTTTCTCTGTCTGCATAGATGGGGCAGACTGCCTAGGCAAGGGGGTATGTGGCCCTCTGCCATTAGAGACACAGAAAACAGAAAAGAAGGAAGAGTCTCTCTACCAAACAAGGTACTTTAGGTGCCTAAACTGGAAGATTTTGGTTCTAACAAAGGTTTCTTCAGCAAAAGTTTGAGACAGGAAATTAACTTCGGCGGCCTAAAGTTTCCTATAGAGGAAACACTCTGTCTTCATTAGCTATACTGGAAGCTGAGAAAAACCAGTCTCCCAACTTCGACATACAAATTAGGCATCTAAATTTGGCTGTGAAAAGGAAAAGTAATTATACATATAACAAATAACTGTATAAAGACAGCACACAATGCAAATCATTCATCATCAAATTGAGCTGGGGTGGTGGTTTTTTGGTTTGGTTTGTTTTTTCTAATTTTTTAAATTAGAATTTGGGAAATAATCTGGAAAATGAGACTGCAACTGGAACAAATAAATAACCAGGCTGATGTATCCTCCAGAAGTCCTGACATCCAGGGAATATTTGGTGTTCTGTGGAATGGAGACCTATAGATAGAAAAAGCACATGGCCTAGCATCAGAAAAAAACCTGTTTTACTTTGAAAGCTATGTTTGACCAAGATATCCTTAAAAAGAACTATGTAGGACATGAGAGCTGCTATGGTTACACCAGTGAAGATTGTCTTACTTGAACCTAAAGATTTCTGTGAGAATCCTAATTCTACCTTTAGCGGATATTGCTAACTCCCATTGATGTTAGTTCTTCATGGGACAAAGTTTGGGCTGGGGATTGTTAACTGCTATAATTCTTATGAAAAGAGAATATACATTTCTTCTTGCAAAGAAATAACAAGGGATAATCTGAAGTGCTCTAAGCCACCATCAGGAAGAAGAATTATTTTCTTTTCTTTTCACAAGAAAAAAAGAACCTACATTTAAGCTAATATTGACAGATCTCTGCAGACCAGAGGAGAAACAATCCTGCAGCCTAAGCAAAGCAAAGAGATCAGTCTCCGACATCCATTCAGAGACCAGCTGCTGGTGAATGAGAACAGAGGAGCTAGGAGCGGGAGGAACAGATGTGTCTGATGAGATGTGTGCGGGGCATATTCCTGGGACCCAGTAAGTAGGCCCAGCTATTTAGCAGATTTTGTAAAGTACCTTTTGTGTGAAGAATAAATAGACTAAAATATGATTCTGAAGATTTCAGGATCATACATGGCATAAGAAACTTGGGGAACATCAGTGTTCTGCTGCTGAATTATTTGTACCTGCACATGTTTGCATTAGCGATAGTGACTTCAAAGCGCTGTGGTGACAGTCATTCTGCATAATGCCAAACAGCCGAGCCTGTTTTAACAAGGGGGCAGGATTACATTTTCAACAGTTCTGGTGCTATTTGCTTTGTGCAAATGCTTAATTGTATGTTAAATTGACTGTAGACATGATCTATTAAAGCTTGGTTTTTCAAGGGTACCTCAGGGAGTTAGTGTCCACCTCCCTGTGACACGCCGTGTGATTTGGGCAGGGAACTCCCTCAGGCTCATGTGAATATCTCAGCCTCATTGTATGTTTCTGGGCAGACATGTGGCAAGCATTGTCCCGATTTGGGCGGGCTAATTAGTCGATATTTATATTGTGTTCTGTAAACTGTAAAGTAGGAAAGAAGTGCTAACTGCTGTTGTCCTTGTTATCGAATTATAAAAGGAAGTTCCAAAAAACCTCTCCTGGAGCCCTCAAGTGACAGCTGAGTTTGCACAGGTTGTGTTAAAATACTCAGCCCTAGAAATACCCTAGGAAATATTTGAATAACATGCATCTACCTGTGCCCATGGACCCCACCCCTGACATATAGAACTGTAGATGTGTGTTATGAAGATGCAGCATCATCCCCTTAATCCCAAGGAAATAAAGGCCCAGTATGTTTGCCTAGGTTGCAGTGAAATGCAGCACTAAAGACAAAGCCGAGATCCCTAGTGTTGCCTAGCAGTACCTAAACTGCAGGACTACTTCAGTATATAGTTAAAACCAGTGTTTAGTCTGTCATACAGACTTTGGAGAATCAGGATTTTTCTTATAATGTTCCTAAATCCTTCCTCAAGAAGCTGAGTGATCCTCTTGTTGTCTTCCATTCCTGGCCATCCAGATTTTTCTTTCTTCCATCAATGGTTTGACACATCTCTTCAGAGCAGAGCTTCCTGGATGTGGTGATCATGACAAAAGTTGTGGTCAAGAGATTGGGAAGATTGTTTTCCCCTTTTTGATCTGTTTGGTAAGGACCACAAGGGATGCAGCAGTCGGGATTAAATGAATAGGAAGTGAATGTTAGAAGGAGACCTGACATTACTGAGCATGTTGCTACTGCAGTCCCCTGCAGATAAAGACAGAAGAGGCCAATTGACAGAGGTAACTGAGACATGGGGCTGCTGACATTTGGGATGTCAGGTCCCTCTTCATTTGCCTCTGTTTCATCAGAGCAGAGGATGGCAATGTTTAGAAATGAAGAGTGTATTTGGGACAGGCTGAAAAAAGCCAATCTCCACTGAATACCACTTACATGGTATTAAGACTTTCCAGCTCTCACTGGAACCAGTTTAGTTACTGATGTGTGTGGGAACATCCCTATCATTATCAAGTTGATATAGTATGCCTTCTATTTAAATCTATCCTTGTGCCTGATTTTGTTCTTATAAATGCACATATTATTACCATCACACAGCAAAGCAAAATCATTCTGCATAACACAAGATCAATTTAGGAAATTAAACCCTAGCCTCTACATACTTGGAGGCTTTGCAAGTGTTGCTTGAAGTGAGAGAAGCAAACATTGCCCCATACATGCCTGTATTTTTAGAGTAGCCACTGACAATGGCTTCTTACAAAGATGAGTAAGTTATAGTTGTGCTGAAAAAGGCAGATGTGCAAAATATTGATGCATCACCTAGATTCTGTCTCACCAGACTGGCAACTGGATATGGCAAAAGCAGAGAGTTAAATAAGGGGAGCAACACCTATGAATATTTATTCATATGCATATGTGTGATAACTTTCTTCAAACTGCAGCTGGAATCATGAATGGCATGTGGAAAAGAGCTCACGAATCTGAAATAGGCTGAAGTTAGGCAGAGAAAATCAAGGGCAGAGGGATATTTTTAAATGTATTCAACTCAGGAGAACAAGTAAACCCCAGAGTAGGACCCCATGGCACAACAGTATTCATCCTAGAAGCACCTGTGTTACATATGAGCTGGGATGGGTACCCACACAGCAAAGAAAGGTGTTGTGAAAAAAAATGCTTTTGGACTCAGAAGCAATACAGATGCTTTTGAAGATTCAGATGCACTTGATGCCAGGTGCATTTCCCAGCTGCTATGTGGGCTCACTGTGTGCTATTGTACAGTGCTGTGCAGGTGCCCATTAAGATCCAGTGGATATTGCAGAGGCAAGGGCAACCCCATTAATTGTTGCCCTGCCCCATAGAGTTTTCCTGCCTCCTGTATGGGAGTGGGAGATCACTGTCCCTCTGGCAGGATTCCTTCTCTATTTGATTAACTGCTTAGCCTGTTTTGGGGCAAGCACTTTAGACCAACATTTTCAAGATTAAGCACATCAAGCAGACCCTTCAACCCATGTTAGGCACTTCAAAGAGTGGACAGATTCCACATCATGTAAGAACTATAGCTATCACAAGATTGATTTGAAGGTATTTATGCTTAGAAGCTCTAAAAACTAGGCCATTTTTATTTAGACTCCTAAAGCCAAAATCAAACGCTCAGCTTTAGGGAACTTCATCCTGAACCTTGGTCCTAATCTCTCTTTTAATTCTCTGCTAAGCAGAAGGATGCAAATATATTTATGTATACATAAATCAGCGTTGTTTCAAAGATTAGTTAGGGCTTACAACATGTTATGCAACACATTAAAGCATATCCATTTTTATTCTGTACATACAGTAAAAATAAAAGATAATCACCTTTATCTAACTTTTCTGTCACCCACATTATGGTATTAATCAAGTTGTACATTAAAGTTATGTTTTTCACATGGGTTGACTCTCTAGAGCAAGAACGGAATTGCTGTGGGATGGTTGCTTTGGATTGTGGTCATTTTGTTTTAAATTTACAAGCTTCTCTGGGTTTCTGGTAGATAATTTAATGAAGAAGAAGTTTTCCACTAGCTAAGAATGAAATTTGATGAAGTTGATGTGAGGAATATTTAAGAAAACTTGTACAGAGAAATGTTGGTATTTAGTTCATGAATGAATAATAGGAAGGCCAAACAAAATAATTTTAATTATTTAATTTGTAGTTGTAACTAAACCAGTTATGTCTAAATCTTTATTATCTTGGACTGGTGGGAACACATATAAGGATTTTTTGCAGCTTCAAGGAGTTTAAAATTAGAGGTATGATGAGAGTTTTGCATAAAATTTGGATTATGGAGCTAACTCTAAAAATCCTGGAATTTTGCCATTACATAATGAATAGATCTTGATGGTAAAAACCCAAAATAATTTAAGATCTTGGAAGAATCTATCTATATTAAATATTCCATTCTTAAATTGTTCCAAAAAGAAGTTAAAGGGATTCACTTGGCAGACTCACACATAAATTCTGTCATATGAGTAGAAGAATTTACTTTGAGAATAACTGTACATCCACAACTGTGGTGATCCAACTGAAACTACTTTTAGGAGTAATTACTTTCTAACAAGGAGCACATAATCAGGATCATGGTCTTCTTGTAACAGTGATTGCCTCTGATTCTGCATATCACCACTGACTCAAAATTGGAAACTCCCAAAAATGGGAAACTCCCATGGCTGTACTAATCCAAAAACCTCATCTTTTTAATAGTGTGAAGTAAACAAGAGTGATGAAACTTTCTCCTTAGTCATGATTATTCATTGTTATTCATGAACATTAATTAGCCCTTTCAAAAAAACAGAATTATATAAAAAAAAGTAGAGGAAAACTATGGATTTTATAGAACCAGTCAAAGGAACATCATCCAACTGAGGGTCAAGTATTAGCTCTTGCTCAAGCTGTTTTCCAGTTGATTTGTGATCTGAAAAGTGTACTTTATACAATGCTTTCCATTTGTCCTAAAGGCAAAAACCCTTCAGCATCTCCAGGATATTATCATAACCTTTCAGTGTGCTGTGGAGTAATTGCTGGATGGTGTGACGTCTTGGTACAGCTAGGCATCTCTGACAGTTGGAAACACCTCTTCCACTTAAAAGTTTCTCAAGGTCATGTGGTTTAGTCCAGGAATCCAGAAGGCTAATTTTAAAAAAATATTTAAAATAAAAGGAAGATATATCATGCAACTTCATTAACCAGAATAGGAAATTTGCCATAAGAGGTATTTGTATTTGAAAGTTTGCCTACCAGTTTTACATACGCAAAGAAACTATAGTGTACATTTAAGGTACTCAACAGGACAATCACTTTCAAAACACTCAATATCCAAGCAGAAAATAGTACATATGCACTTTGCCAGGTTCTAAGAAATGCATCTAATGCCTGAGAGCATGGGTCTCTTCAAATGTATATACCAATAAAATTGCATTCAAAGCATTGCATGTTGTAATGGAAATACTATAAAGCAATGTTTATTGATTGACATTAAATATTAATTTTCAAAGTAAATTAAGTATTGAAATCTTTTCAGCATCCTTCTACATCTAGGAAGTTATTTTAATTTGCAGGCTAATTCATGCATTCCCATGGTGTAAAGTTGGAAAAAATAATGTTGGTAATATCACCTCCCACATGAGGCAGCTATATGGAAGTTAATATACTTTACAATTAGGCAAAATTGTAGCAAATACCCAAATTCTATATTTTTCCCTTCACTGAAACATTGCACAAGACCCCTAATTTCAGGCAAAGTCGCAGGAGATGGTAATGAGTACTTTCTGTATTGCACCATGAAAACAATCAAACCTTGTGGAGACAGTGCTGGTGGTAGTAATTTTGCTAAAAATTTCTACAGTTTCTGCCAGAAGGATTAAAGGACCACAATTACATTGCTCTAACAATCCTTCATGCACCCTAAGAGGAGGGACACTAAGTGTTCTTTTCAGCTCTTTAAAAGATGTTTCATCAGTGCTACACAAGCAGCCTCCTGCCTTTGTTAGAAATCTTTTGGCCTTTGGGGCTGCATATGGAAACTCATGTAAGGATATCACATTTCAAACAGAAAACAACCCCATTCCCTCCCTGCTCTCTACCTTTCATCAGTCTCTCCTTGCCTCAAGAAACAGCGGTGGGGTAGGACTGAAAAGAAATGGCACATAATCCCAAAATTTCTCTACTATAGAGAAATCCCCAGTGACTATTATGGTAGTGCAAAGAACTGGATACTCACTTCTTGAAATACAGATTTATCAGCAATTGAATTTGGGTGCTTAAATTATCTGAAGTAGGAGATGCAATGACTTGACAATATATTAAAATTGGATTAATTTTTGAGAGTGAAATTTTCAAATTAAGACAGAGTTAGTCACAAGAAATATGACAGTTTTCATATGTCAAATGCTCATTTGACTAAAATATTAAATGAAAAAGTTGGTGGGAAAGTCACAGAACCACAGTATTAGTCAGGTTGGAAGGGACAACAGTGGGTCAACTGGTCCAAACTCCCTGCTCAAGCAGGGTCTCCCAGAGCACATAAAAGTTAAAAAATGGTTTGAAAATAATTAATAATCCCATTTAGATTTTTTCAGTGAAACTGTCTTACTTGTAAAGCAATGATTTATATCTACATACTGGTTTCAAAATACAAATATGGTTTAAAGGTACCTTAAATATTTTCAATTTAGTGAAAGAATAGAATTCAAATGGCTGTTAATGAAATTCTGGAACATGGTTCCCTCATTAAAAAATTATAAAAGCAACTTTATTTTGCAAAAATTATAAAATATTGGATTTTGCCCATAAACAAAAAAAAATCATTTAAATTGGCCACAAAATCTGTTCTTCAACTAGCTCTAATTTTAGAAATCAGATTTAAGCACACATTATCAGTACCATTGGCCCTAGTTTCCACATATGACTTGAGAGTTTCTTTTTTTGGGGCTAAATTTGTCTGAAAATTGTCACACCACTAAAGTTACGCAAAGTTGGACTATTGCTTAAGGACTAATTTGATTTCAAATATCAGGAAAGGCAAGTCTCAGTCAGATTTTGGATAGATATGGGTTTTTTAAGTTTAGGATTTCTCCAACGCCTGTTTTTCTATTATGTGAACCCCCTCGAGCTTCCTTCATCTTCCTCCATAACCAGACCTGCACTTCTCCTTGCTGCTGCAAGATGACCACTCTGTTCCCATGTATTGTGTAAACTCTGTCCTCTCTTCCTTGAAAGCAGTAATCACTGCCTGCAGGCAGCAACATGATACAAATAATCAGGACTCAGAGATGTTTTTGAGGGACTGAAGATGAATAACCTATGGTCTAAATTTTTTCCTCACATTCAGTATAAGCCTCAGCCTTCTCTTCCTATTTACTCCTCACTTCCCTTTACCACACCTATTACAACAACACTATTCTCCTGCACTCCTGACTTCCCAGCTGATTAACACTTAGTGGGGAGATACTTATATTAAAATTCAGGTAAAGAGAAGAGAATAAATCTTGAATAGGCCAGAGTGTCTTAAGATGGGACTGGGATGTTTCCTTTTCTGAGCATTTAAAATCATTCCTCTGTCTTCATAATGTGTCTCTCTGCCTTGTAGAAAAATTTGGAAGGATGAATAGTCTTCAGAGCATGCCATATTTAGAGTTTATCAAAGGCCTAACTGAATTTTTCACAAAAGCCAATGATGCCAAACCAATCCAGTAGCTGTTTGCATTTGGAGTCAGGCATCAAAAGGAAATGATAGTGTTGAGATGCTGATAAGCACAAGCAGAGCATGGAACTGACTGAGGAAACCACTGGATAGATTGTACTACAGTATGTCATATTTCAAATAGACACCACTACACTGATCTCAAAAGTAGCCCCAAAATCAGAGTAGCACAAACTATTCTGAAGTACGTTATCGTCCAGTCATTCTCTGGTGTTGAAGCTGTCCTGAACATTTGACTTCTAGTCCTCTTCAATGAGAGTTTCAATGTGAAGTAACACCTGCCTTAAAAATTCTGCTGTCTGAAGCTTTTCAGAAGTATGTCTTTTAAATACATATCTTACGGGCAGTACAAAAGCATTTTAATGAATGCTAACATGTTTGTAAACACAATGAAAATGGTATTTCCTACTGAGCAGTATAAGATTATTTAAATAAAATATCTGCCTTTGGACATCAGACCCTGCTGGTGATCCCAATAGGATTTGTGCTTCATTTTCCTTTTGGAAAACACAGCATATGTGGACATGTTTTATGAGGACTGATAAAACCAGAAATTTCTAACACATGACATCTGTACAGATTTCTCCTTTTTGAAATCTGTGCATCTTAATAAACTTCCAAAATTCATCCCTGAAAATGTATCGACTTTTTCCAAATGCCTCATGCTAAGAGGCAAATATCAGCATACGAATTCATTATTTTAATAGAACTAAAGTCTGTCAGAGGTAGGAGAGCAGAATGCAAATGTCAACATTGCTGGAGGTACCAGAAAACTGATAAAGCCCATTTATTTATATGACTATATTTCCAGTACAACAGTGTCACTTGAATATCTTCAGTCACTTTCTGTTTATTCTAGTTTCTTTATAAAGTGACTTCCATCTAACACCAGAACCTGATGTCCTAACTCAGTAAATACTGAGTTCTCACTTGATAAAATATTTGGGCTAAATCCCAAAAACAATTAAAACTGCATAGAGGTGGGTTTGCAAGGTGCTGAGTCCTTCTGCACAGTTTGAATACCTTTCACTCTGTGTAAGAGAGACCATGAGCATGGGAACGTGACCACGGAACCTCCCAGGGTCCAGGCTCCTTGTTTTGATGGGAACAGAAATGTGAGGGGCCCCACGTCTGACCAAGACCAGCCACTTGCTGCCATCAGTGTTTTCATCCACCTGCTCTTATAGACCTGATGTTTCTAATGCAGTCACTGGCTGTGAGATTGTATGACACCTCCCTCTGGCCCTATATAGGCAGTAGCCATAACTTCCCTAAATACCATAGACACAGCAAAGGAAACTTTTTCTCTTCTGAGTTTCTTCTCACACTCTACTACTAGCCCTTGCTAAACGGCTTCCAGTTTGGATACATTTGGTTTTTTAGACACCAATGTCAGAATTTTGTACAGATCAGCAAAGGGCACATCAGAACAATACCTTTTATTTCTCATAATTTCTCTTCTGTATTTGTCTTCTTCATGGCTGCAAATTCCCAGCAGCTTGTAGACATCCTCTGCCCTCCTCCATTACAGGCACTTCCATACAGTGACGTCTCAGCTCTCAGGAATTTCTGAACATATTTTTTTGCCTAATGAAGTCCAAGCTGAAACTGAAGCATCAATTCTGAAATGGCCCTATGGGATGTGAACTGTAGGTAGCTATCAAGTAGCTGTGCTTCAAACAACTATAATTTCATGTGTTATAAACTACCCAATCTGTTCAACTGACTATGCATTTTAATTTATCTTCCTTAAAGAAAACATATTTTGAATATTATTTTTTTTACTTTACAAATATTAGTTTTCTGTCCTATCGAGAATAGCAGGAAGATTTAAATATATGTACCCACAGAAACCATATCTACTAGTATTTGTGTAACCTGTTACTGAGGCTAACGAACTACTGTTAATGTTCATTTCAGTTATATATATTCAGTAGCATAATTTATGACATTTGCAACACTGGATGGCTACTGACTAGGAAATTCTAGCTATGTGAGATACAGCACTGAAAAAATCTGAGGGAACACATTTTTAAACGCAAGGTCTGAGTGCTGATTGACATGCTTTGTACGATAGTAAAATCTGGCAGGTGCATTAACTTGCATTCCTCTGATCTGTACACATCCACACTTGTCTTCTTAGGGTACTTGGTAATAAGCTTCTTTAAAGATCCCTGAGTAAGCACTGAAGATAATATCTGGAGTATGTAGCACTCAGTCCTTTTAGAATGGCTTTTTCCTGCTCCTTTCGTTTTCTTAAGAAAATGTCAGTTTAATCATATCTTAATGCTTTGATAATGCGTTTCTTTACATAGCTGTAGAACACTCACTTCAGTGTTTTAAAAGAATTAATGTAGATGTAAAAATGCCAGTTAAATGAGATTTCTTCCAACAGGCTAACAAAACTGAAGTGCAAGGCTTCAAACTTGCAAGGCACTTGCACAGCAGCACAAATGTGCCATAACAGAGGCCACTCTGCCTTTATCATTGTAGAAGAAATTCTGTTCCCACCTGGCAACTTCAGAGAGTCTATATACAAGCTCACTGACTGCCAAACGCTGCAGCTAACTTTTGCAGGAAATTTTACTTCTGATTTCTACCTAGCAGGCCACAAGTATCACCAACCCAGGAATTCCTATGGCAGTTCTTCGGTATTAAGTATTAGTTGCCAGAACTGGCCAAATTCATAACAGTGTACCCTTCTGCTGCTGAATAAAGAATGGTACTGTTTTCATTGGCTTGTTCCATACCAGTAAGTAGGTTGCAAAACCAAAAATGTTCTCTCAGAATTGAAGACAACAAAGTCCCTGTACAGGTTGCCATGAATGAGCAGGGGCACCACAGGCAGGGTGGAGGGAAGAGCCTTCAGAGGCAGGCACACATTCTTCAGCTGAGTTCTGCTTGATTCACAGCCTCCAACTGATACATCTCAAACTGCTCTCTGTTAGCAAAGGTAGCCATGATGCTACCTTTCAATGAATTGCTTCTTACAATACATGCTTGAATACAAAACTCTCTATTAACTAAAAGTATAAAACAAAATGGGTTACTATGGCATACTTAGAAAACTATAGCATATTTATTTATACATATACATACAGCAAAACCAAGAACAGGGTGGAAAAAACCCACAACCTTTTTTTCTTCTGTTTCCTTGCCCAGGGAGGATTTATTCTGCTTGACATTTAACTTACAGAATCTGCATACTTAGGAGATTCTACAAAATTCCTTCTTCACCCTTACATTTGACTATCATGAAAAATCTACTTTTTATTATTGATTTGTAGACTCAGCTCTTCAAATAGGTATAATGGAGTGGTTTTGTAAGTCTTGTACATTAGTTTCTAAGATTAAAAGAGGCCCTTTCCTCCAAGACGAGCATAATTTATGATGTACTGCAATACACATTGCATGAGATAAATTGACAACTTGCATGTCTTCAGCTGTAGTCACTTTCTATAAGTAGAAAATGCTTCTAATTCCCTGTGTGTCTTGTAAAAATGAAATACCTACTCTGAAATCCAAATGCAATTTGGCAGAATACAACATCAAGTAAGATGATCCTATCTTCAGTATTTTGCTTGAAATGTCAGCCAAGACTCTCCAGTGTTTCAGTAGACACAGAACAAAACCAAGGAAAATCCTCATCCACACCCATATGAATTTAATGAAATTAATTTAATGGATGAATGAATATATAGATCTGGAATATTTGTGGTCTGATATTATTTTTTAAATACTTTTACTGCAAATTGGTTTCATATGAATAAATGTTTGGAGGATGTGTCCTTTTTATGCCCTGTGTCAGAAGCAGCATGATCAAGGCCATAATTGTAACAGAAATAATGAAGCACAGTGATTCAGAGAGTTCGTCTTTCATTTATGCCCTTATCTAAAGCCTGTGGAAGTTAATCAAAATTTTTCCAATGATATAGTAGTCTTTGGATGAAGCCCTTACAGAGGCATGTATAAAAAAGAACAAGCATGAAATCTACAAAGTTACATAGTTGTGTAGCAAGTGAAAATGGGAGAAAATCAAGTCCTTCTTAACTGTTGAAGTTTATCCAAGAGGCTTTAAAAAATCATGTATTATAGAAAAAATATATTTAATGTTATTGTTTCAAATGTATTTTGTAACACGAGGATTGCAGCCTTGAGCTTCTGAAAAGGCACTTGAGGAGAAACTATGAGCAGATTACTATTTGAGAAAATTGCATATTTCTTTTTGCTCCAAGAGGATATTTTATTCCTGCACTGATGAAATCTCCCACCATTTTATTTTGTGATACGTTGTGTTGAATCCAGCCCTATTGTTTCAAATCTATTGTTTTGGACTTTTTCTTGTAACTGTACAAACATGTCTGTTCTTGTTGCCACCCTTCGTATCTCAGAGAGTGCAGGATGGATCCATTTTTACTTGCCTTGGTTTACCTTAGGGAAAGGTAAGGACACTAAGAAGAGCCATTACAATCATTACTTCTTGATAAGCCCTAGGTGGGTCATGGCAAAGACTATTTTGAGGACTGATAATTGGACTTCTTAAGTAAAAAGTGAAGATGCACATATCCTTTTGAAACTGAGAACTGAGAAATGGTAACTGCATTTCAGAATGCAAATTAGAAATTGCAGTAACAGGGCTTTTGTCTCTGAACTCCAGTATAGATATTTTGACAAATTCTTTGCCTGGAGAAGACATGTTTTATTGGCATACCCAGAAATACAACTTCATTTAGATGAGAAAGAACAAAGCTTGAATGCCTAATGTAAAGTAGCAAAAGAAAGGATATAGAAAGAACTGGTACTGTTGAAACAAAGAAAGTACAGGATTTAACACAGAGATAAAGTCTTTCTAATAAGTTACTTACACCTCTTTAAGCTAATTTTTAGCTGTTTTCACTCCTTTAAAACTCAGTGAGACCGAGCCTGTGATTTTGTTATATAGGGATGTAGGCAAAAACCATGAGCCTAAAGATATCAAGATTTGAAGTTCTTGTTTTGTTCATACAAATGTAACAGTCAGTTCTCACCTAAACAACAGGATGCATTAAGACTGCAGACTTTAAAAGTATGTCTCAGTAAGTCTGTGGGACTTAAGATGCATGGAATTAGACTTACAAAATTTGCATTGCCTTCTCCCCAAATGATAATCTAAGGCTATATTTGATAGGTAGATCTCTAAGTAGGGTTACTATGTTCAAACAAAATGAACTCAAATTACTTAATAGAAAATACTTATCTGCCTGTGTCAAATAAAGAAGAGGTCACAGTTTTGACAAAAAAGAGAAATTTCTTTTTCATCAAGTCTAATGAATGCAAAGTCCAGCCTTCCAAGCTTTATTTGTACCTTCCTCTCAATCTCTTTTCATCCTCCATTGAGCCAGAAATTGTAAATAATTATGAAGCAGCAAATGATGCATCAGCTAAAGGATGTGACCTTTTTATCATTATGTACCTCTAACATTCATTTACTTCTAATGCATATTACATTGGCCTTACAATGAACAGCAAGTTTGCAGGACATGGACCACAGTATTTGGGTAGTGTGTTCTTCCAAATAAAATCCAGTCCTGGCTGGACTTCCCATTGCAAATATCAAGCGATCTTAAAACTCGGTATACTATTATGGATGTTAGTCTATCTGATTAGCCAAGATTACCTCCAACTGTTTAAGCTTGTACTATTTCATGCCGCATAAAGCTGTCATTATATTTGAACGCCAGGTGTGGATTTGTCACTGTAAAACTACCCAAAAGGAATAAAGATACCAGATAATTCAATAAACTCAGTTTTCACCTGTTTCAATTAGAGGTCCTAGATCCTCTAAGAAAAAATTCCCAAGCACTCCACAGATGAGAAATATGTTTCCCACAGTGAAAATTAGGGGAAAATACCTACTATTAGTAATTTTTCCTTAAGGAAAGGCAAACTGCCAGAAGCTTTCAAGCATGCATTTATTTGGTCCTTACTCAATAAATCCTCTTCTGACATTAATTTTCTTGCCAACTATTGTCTGATTGCTAAATGTCCCATTTCTGGGCAAGATTATTGAAGAGATGATAGATAGCAATAGTGTCTAGCAGCATCTGCTCTAATTTTTAGACACCAATCAGTCAGGTTTCAGACCTTGACATGGCATCTGAAGGGCATCAGTTTCAGTGACTGAAAACCTCCCTAGGGCACTGGGACAACATTCAGTGTCCTTACTAATAACTCCAGGTCTGAGTGACCTTCTGTCTTCATTTCCAGGGACTGCCATGTGCTGTTTATTTGACTGTGGAAATAAGTGCTAAAAAAATTTAGTTTATCCTTTCTTATGCTGGAGAGGATCCAGAGCATGGGTTATGATCATTCACTTTTCTTCTGTAGGGGTTTTGCTGGGGCTGCCTCTGAAGTACAGCCCTGACAGCCTTAATCCTCTTTTTTCTGTGCTAAGGGGAAGAGAAACTAGGAAGCAGGAAAGTCATTTGAGCAAAACTGGGCAAATTTGCAAATACAGAGCTGATGATATTCCATTTGGCCTCCATTTTTTCCAGATCCTGGCCCTGAATTAAATACTGCCAGGTAAGGTCTTACTGGCATGGAGGTAATGCTGGCAAAGGAAAGCATAGTAGCAAACAAATAAAACTTACAACCACTTCATTTAGGAAGAGTATATTCCTGTACATTTATAAGGGGATGTGTAGATATGAAGTCATGCTAAATTAGTTCTGTGTCTGGTTTTCCAAATAAAAAGGGATCCAGACACATGTTTCTGTTCTGCAGTTCTGACAGAGGCAGATGTCACCATTCTCAGCCGTATTTCTCTTTTGCTCGGGTTACACCAGAATATGCCTCATATGACCTGCCGTGAAATGTTAGTGACATTCACATATAAAACTCAACAGTCAAATACCACATAATTGGTATGGAAGGAACTTTCTCCCTTTCTTACACCCATCTATTGCTGTGCTGAGTGAAGCCAATCAAAGAAAGGGTAGATTGGGCAGTTCAGAGAGCTTGTTCTCTTATTGTCATATGTGTAAATCTAGTTCCAAAAATCCAGGATGTAATGCAGTAAATACATGAGCAAAGGACTGTGTCCAGATCCTGGCAGTGATGTCTAACTCATTCTGGTTTTGAGTCTTTCTCCCTCTCTCCTTGAGGGAAAGCAGAAATATCTGTGCCTTCTCCTGGGAAATGGCTGTTTACTCAGATGCAGTAGCAATGGATGTCTTGAACTGAGGAACAGTCGTCCCCCTGACATAAAAAAAAAACCAAAACCAAAACCAACAAGTAGGTTAAAATAAGGATTAATGTCAACTCATAAGATCAAAGTAAGAAGCCATGGATTTAAAACCTTAATGAGAAAAACAGATTCTGAAACAAGCTCTAAAACATCCTTGCTTGTGTTGAGGGAAGTATCAAAAAATAGCTTGTTGCTGTCTCCAGGATGTATTCTACGGACATTAAGAATTTGTGTAGCATTGTGGACCCTGCATGCTGAATTTTCCAATGACCTTCCTTTCCTTCTCCCTTCTCCCACCGAGGGTGTCTTGTGAGATAATCATTCCCCAGTTCTGGTTATTTATTATGTAATGTGGCTGTCAGCCACTCACCAGTCTGGTCAGAGCCTCCCTTCTTTCACATCTGGGACACATTAAGTTTTTGGAAATCTGAATCTCAGTGGGATCAGTGAACATGGCAGCCTTCCCCTTCCAGCTTCACAGAGTCAAATGGTTACAAGGATAGTTTATATATAATCAAGAGGAAGATCTAATAATATGTTTAAATGCAATTACAAGTCAATGCCAATCAGAGTCTGCATAAAGCATTTCTTGCATCAGTCGTTCTATTGCACTACCCTGAGAGATTTAAGGCACATCATATAATAAGAAGGAAATAGGGGAGTATGCATATTTGAAAATAAATATGAAACACAGTGCATATAGGGTTATAGATATTGAAACATTATGGATTATGAACAACATAAACCAAATTATAGTGAATTTCAGTTCCCTTTATTGACACCTATGCTTATATTATATCTCCAATGATAAGGAATTCGCCACAAGAGAAATCTGAGAACCTGAAGAGAACAGCGCAGAAAAGCAGATCAAATGCCACAAGGGCACACAACCCTTAAATTCACATGGGGCATTTCTGCCTATAATTCAACTTGAGCCGAATTCTAAATTCACCTCCAGACAGAATAAAGTAGAAATACTCTCCTCATATATTTTGACAAAAATGTTGTTTTGCAGGTGCATTTTCCCAGCTTAAATTGCTCTGAAATAATTGGAAATACATGACAGTAAGAATAACTGAAGAAGGCTAGCATAACTGGCTGGAAATATTAATAGCATATATTGTTCCAGAATAATGAGGGGTTCTTGCAAATAAAAGGTTGTATATCAGATTTATAGAATTCACATAAAAGCTAAATATAACCATAATGTCATGAAAAATATTGAACATTGTCGCGTATTATACTTTGCAATGCTCTCTGAAGGGAAGTGTAGGAAGCTCCATCACTTCAATCTCTTAATGCTGGATTAAGGAAAACACTTTGGGAGGAGAAAATTGCAATTGGTAGATATGGAAGACTAAACATTTCTAGCAACAGATCTCCATCTCCCATTCTTTCTGGTTTATTAACACAAGAAATACAGAGATGCAGAATTATGCATCATCACAGCATAGCATTACTTTCCACAGATAGAATTTATCTGATGAGATTTTAAAAATCCTGGTGCTATGCTGGAGAAAACTGAAGCTGTCAGAAATGAAGCTGAAACCTGAACAGTGTGTATGCAATTCCCAGTTTGATTATTCAGATCCATACACAGTTGTTAGAAAATGAATAAGGACATGTCTGTTGAAAGTCCTTGATTACTGCAAATAACTGCAGGGCCACAGCCCCATTTAGCTGTTTCTCTTAAAAGAAATTGTTGAGCTTTTGAACTGTTATTATTAACCTGTATATATTTGCTTTCTGAAACAATTATTGAGTGAGTATTTCTGTTGTGGAGAAATGTATAATAAATACCTCAACAAGTCAAAAAGCTACAGTTTTAAGCCAGTACTCAATGATAGCTGTTTTACTCTAAATAAATTTTTTTCTGTATGATTGTCAGATAGAGCTTTCTTTTAACAGCAAGCTACTGATGAAACAAATGATTTTATAAGACACTTCATTACAGAATACTTTTTCTCTATTTTCACTGCTGTTGTTATTTGGTTAAAAAAATCAATCCTAATGGTTGAACTGTAACTGGAATGTGTATCTTTATTTACAAATCCAATATTTAATAATCTTTTGTTCCCAGCAAATTATGCGATCACGTCTCACTTCATTCCCCAACAGAATGGGTTATGTCCTCTGCCCTGCCTCATATAGTTCAGCATCAAGCTCTGAGACTTAATTAGCTAGAATCCATTGAGTGTCTTAAAATTCCCAGACAAAATACATAGGAACAAACTGAAATAATCACTGGTTTTTTGCAGGTCTCTTCAGTTGCCCTAAATACAAACAGAAATTTATTTGATTCATTTTCTTTTTTTCTGATCTGACAGGTTTGTTCTTACTGCTATTTTAACATCTCAGGTTTAGGACGGGGAGAATAAAAAGCCCCTGCAGGTGTACACTGCATGTAGCAGCAGCTGAGATACCACAAAATAAAGGTAGAGTCAAAGAAACACACTTCTAAATAAAGAGGTGCTGGCAGGGAAAGTCAGGGAAAATCTTTACCCATCTTTTCTTGGAAATAGTAAGAAAAGTATCAAAAGATTTCAACATCTCAGGCTTCAGAATAACTGGAATTCATAAGTCTTAAGAAAAAGGACTTTGCTAAAGTGAGGTAAGTTCAGTCTTTGCAATGTAATTCAAATTGCACTTGTAATTCAGGTCCTGGAATTAACCCACTGAAGCAAAGCTTGAAAAGATTTAGATTTACTCAGGCTACCAACAATACAATAATATCTTACAATTTCACAACTCCCTGTCCATTTGTGATACTGCCAAACGGCAGTAATCTGTTAGTTTGAGGCTCAGAGTTGCTAATTGTTAAAAAATGAACCTGGACATCATTTCTGAGTTTCTCTGGCTGAAAACTTGTACAGCCTCAAGCACTTTTAAATCAGGGTAAGATAACAACTGAGCTCTTCATTGAGATACTTAAGAAATTATTTCTACTGTGGTGTCGAAGCCCCATTTTTTAAGGGAGAAGAGGTGTGTTCAGGAGACAATTCCTACATTGTCCAACCATTGACTGATGAAAAGAGACTCTCTCACAGCATTGTTTTGCTTGAGGTACAATTCATGTCACCTCAGCTACCACTTTATTAACCGAGGATGAACCCTGTGGGTATCGAGCCCAGGAAGATTATTTTAATTGTTATTATTTTAATCCTTATTTATACAATTTAATTTTTATTGATTTTTATTATTATTATTGGGAGGAAAGGAGTGGGGATGAGGGAGGGAGAGAAGTGAGGGAGGAAGGGGCTGGGGAAAGGACCTGGTTGAGGCTATCAGCACATGGCACAGCCAGCACATGGAGCTGTCTGTAGGCTTTCCATACAAGCAATTTAGGCTAACTCTGCCATTGCATCTTTATCAAATTTGGCAACAGTTCAGACAGTAAAGTAAATTGGGTTTAAAGTTTCATTTTCAATAGCTATGTACCTAACAAATAATGCTACAAAATGAGTAACACTATTGTGATAGGAAATTTAAAATTTCAACAACATATCCAGCTATTTCAGAAGTGCTCATGCTTATTTGGAAACCCATCTGAATCTCCAGGCTGAATCCAACTCTTCATTGTCTTAATCTCCATCCCTGATGGCAAGTCAACTTCAGCTAACCTGGTCCCTCTGCTGATTTCAGTGGACTTTGAATCCAGCTCTCTCAGAGTAAGAGAAAGCTGCAGTAATGTACTAAAATTGGTGCTATGTAAACAGCAAAAATAATAGGAAAACATAATGAGTTCAAAATTGCACGCACACACAGATAACAAACAAAATGCCTTGTGCAGATGCTGCTCCCAAATGAAAAAAAAAAAGAATTACTGGGAGTAGCACAAGGAAAGTATTGCTGGTGAAATCAGAATTCTTTCCAGCATTTTATATGATACCCCTACAGGAATGATATTTGTTATCACAAAATGTGTATACTTTTTGTCTCATAAATAAGATATAATTTAGTATTAGAATATTGTATTTTCTACTAAAAGCACCGTATGCAAAGCAGTGCAGTTTTACATATATTTAGCTTCCTGCTTTCTCTCTTTTAAAACATTTATTAACCAGAAAGACCTCACTGACATGTAAATTTCATTTTCTATGCCCAGCAGATTAAAATACATCTGTTTCAGACATCATTCAGTAAAGAAAAAATTTGAATAGTTCATTTTATTAGAAAAAGATTTATGTCAGCATTCAACTACGACAAGAGAGGGGATAGTGGCATGTGCACAATACTGGAAACAGATTTTTCCATGAAAACTATCTGTATTGAACAGAATTGTGCCAGAAATAACGTTGGCTTTTTATGAACAGGTTAACCTGGTAGGTTGTGGACAACACCAGTCTTTCCAGGTAGAGTTATTCTGTACACTGTACAATTCACTCAAGCTCCTGAATTAGCAGCTGCCTGAGTCAGTGTACATTTAATGCACATTGGGAGAATGTGTATGATGAGGTAGATGGGAGTCAGTCCTGTCTCTCTATATGGACCTCCATGTGTCAAGGTCAGAAATTTCATTATCTTGTGGGTATAAATGTACTGTCTCCAGACAAGTTCCTTTTATTTTATTTTTATTTTTCTTACAGTTTGCAACAAGATCATTAGGCTAAACATCTCTTTCATAAAGGTATGGTACATTTAAAGCATAATAAATACAGGAATGACACATTAGGATGCAGTATCCTGTGCTATATGATCTAGCAGCATATTATACCACACTGGGATATGAAAGGTGATAAAGTGCCATGCATGACTAGGTAGTTTAGGGAGTGATAATAGAATACAGATCCCATCTTATCTAGGTCACTAGTGTGAAGGCAACCTGGTTTTTGTGACTGAAAGTCTTTGCTACCCAATGGTTTTTTAGTCCTTTACATGGTTGAGACCACGATAACCTCAAGAGAAAGTATTCTCTCCTCATGCCAGCATAACTCTGGTTTCTTCCAGGGGTGGACAAAAATGACTACTGTGTTTATAAATACTTGATTCTTTTAAATGCCATGATAGCATGCATGCTGTCATGCATTCATAATGTAAATACCAAATAATTATTCATTTCCTGGGAATATTCACACCAGGTTCAGGAAAATGTTCGAGCCTGTCAAACTTTAAGCATGCTTTTCAAAACTTGCCTAAATACAGAAGGTGGGAAGCTTTCTTGAACTGAAGCACACAAGGAAAAGGTAAAGTGGTAGAAAGGATATATCTGTTAAACAACTTCTTTGGGGGAAAAGTAATCACATCATTCAATGAGCAGTTAGGATTGTGATAAAAATGTCCTGGCAGGTGGATTCAGAAGGAAAGGGTGTCTCTGCACCTCCAATGCAGTCATACCATCCTAGTAAATCTCAGCTGTGGGTCTAGAGACTAAATTACCACAAAACCTCTGATGCAAAATACAAAATAAATATGTGTCACACTGGTTGAGCATATTGCAACATTGTAATGTGTTCCTGTTCATACAAATATTTGATAGTACTGAACAGCCAATGCAGTCTGATGCAGAAAAACACAGCACCAAAACAGAGGCAGAAAGCGATGAGCTTCAATAACAGCCATCATTAAATCTTGATTCAAAAGCACGCAAATAAATATTTTGCCTAAATTGCTAATCCTTGCTGATGAAAGAGATCATTTAAAACATATACAGGATTTAAATGCACTTGCTTTACATACCTATAATATATTGAAATAAATCTCAATAAATTAAAAATATATACAACTCAGATTGAGATAAATTATCAATAGAGTAAAGGCAAATTTGGAGGAGAATGGTAAGGGGTTTTAATACTAGTTAGAGAATTCAGCAATCACCATTTGTGTTCTTTACAGGCAAAGGCATATATAAATTTGTCCCATGAAATCTCAAAATATGTAAATTGCTGCATTGTTCTGGTTCCACTGTGGTAAAAACAACTGGTAAGAAACTGAAAATCCTCACATTGAAGCACAGTTATAAATCAGGCCACCATTACTTATGAAGGAAATCTTGATTTTGTACAGCAACTAGTATCTAAATTAATGGAATTCTCTCTTTATTAAGTCTATTGCATCTTTCAAATATTTGCACAATATATTCCATATGTATCAATATTCAATTCTGTGTAATTATTTCAGTACATATACAAGTTAGTGTGAATTGTGTGCATGTGTTTACATACTCTGTGTATAAATATACAAACACATCAGAAAATTTTACAGACCTGGATGACTTTTACAACAATTTCATGTTTGGAAGCCATTACAATATGTTACTAATATATATGAATATTTCCCTATTCTCACATTAAAAAAAAATTGAGTCATAAATGAGATTTTGAACACATTTTCTGCTGAGTATTGCAACACTTGATTAGAGATCTCCTGAGAAGGACATTTGTGATAAGAAGTTACTGTATGTCTCAATTTAAGCATCATTTCCTGGTTAAATAAACCAAATTAAACTATCCATAGCAAAATACCAAATAGGAAAGACTCTTGTATGGTGGCAAACACCTCCATTCCTCCTTTTTTCATTGATGTGATTTCCAATCATTTGTACCTCCTGAAGGATTTATAGTAAATGAGAAGTAGAGGACAGCTAGTCCATGATGTGGGACCAGGTTATGACCCATACACCATTTATTTTTCATTAATGAAATCAGGTATGGCATGCCTTGTTTGACCCATTCCTCCTCCAGGCTATCCCTGTTTTATTCAGTGTAAACCAGCCTTAAAAAATCAGGCTAAAAAAATCCTTTTGAGAACTGTGCATCGAAAGCTGTTTCCCCTAATTAAATTTTTGGCAATAAAAAATACTTATTATTATATCTTTGAATTAGGTGCAGTGACATCCATCCTAGAGGACTACAAACCGTCCTGCAAAGCATGTGTACATGTTTGTGAAGCCCACAGTTTCACAAGGAGGTGACATGATCTGTCAGAATAATTTTCAAAAAAGTCAGGGTAATTACCTTTTAACACTGAAACAGAAAAGGGTGCACAAAGATACCGCTTGACATGATTATATTTTCCTTTTATGAAATGAAATGAAATTCAGGCAGCTCCCATTGCCTGGAGTTTGGAGGGGAAAACCCATATCCAAACTGCTGGTACAGGCAGGTGCAGCACCATGGCTGAGTTTGCAGGATTGGGCCCAAGTGTGCTGCTGCTCTCGCTGAGTGCCGTGAGGAGAAATTGGCTCACAATGGTTTCATCACCCACACTTTGAGCTAAATATCGTTCAATTATTAAGGCTTTTAAAAGCAAGAGAGACTAAAAGAAAGAAGAGATCTTGGAAAGATCTGAGGGGGAAATGGCATTTTTTATTAGTATAGAGATTATTTAACTTTGGAGCTCTACTAATGATAATTTCTGTGACCAAAAATGTCCCCTTATGATTAATCAATTATGCAAACCATCCCCATTTCAAGGCTAGTAAAGACTTATTTAATGACATTTTTCATGCATCTCATGTCTTTCATATATTATTTTTCCTTTTGCTCTGGCAGAGCAATCTGCTCTGCAGAAGCAGCACTGTGTGCCATCAAATAAAATCATTCTCCATATTGAGAAACAATTGTTTATTTATAATACATTCTAAAAATTGATCCTTTTAAAAGAACCGATTCGGTGTTCAGCCTGTTTCTCAGCAGCACGAATTATTCCTCCACCGGCATGTTTCACTCCAGAGTGTTCCAGCATTAATGGCATGAGGCACTGAGAACAACAAGCCCACTGCAGGCTTGGGTTTTTTTCACTTTGCCTCCTTTCTGCTGCCCGAGGAATGATCCCGTTTCACCTTGGATATAACCTGTCTCTACAGATGCTGCAAGAAGTCATTCAGTCCTTTCACTAATTCCTTTCTGGGTATTTTCTGGGCAGAACCTGGCAATAATCCCAAACTGCATGCTACGTGGTGTGGACTACTGTGTCCCTATGAAATGAGCTGAGACAGCCAAACTCATTTTAGTTAAGGCCAGTCTGCAGCACTGACTGAAGGCTCGAGGTTGGTGCCATACACACTTTACAAATCAGTTTGCAAAGCCCAGTTTGCTGGAGGGAGGAGAAAGAATCTTTCAAGAAATAAACTATTTGATACAATTGTTCAAAATGTGATTCACATTTTAAGGCTGAGCTTGGCATCACAGAGGCACTTACTAAACAAACAACAACATGTTAACAAGACAGATTAATTTACTATTATGTGCACAAATCACACGGAGATTTGGGGAAGATTGAAGGAAAACGGCTTACACAGTTGTATTGCTCAGGTTTCGTTAGCACACAAAGATCCCATTTATGGAAATAACAGTGCTTGGGTCATTAGTACTGCCGCAAGTGAGCGGCTCCACCATCTCTCCCCTTGTCATAATCTGTGCTACACAGCACGAAGACCATTGTCACTGTAAACCACATTCCACACTGAAAAGTGAGAAAACAACTGCAGTGTGCCATCGGAATTAAACAAATAATTAGGACGAAGAAGAGCATGTGCTCTACAGTTCCAGATGCCCTCCCTTCTGTTTTGAAAGATGCAATGCAACCTTAATTAAACTTGCATGTTTAAAAGTAAATATTTATTTACTGTAGATTACCTTCCCCCCCAAAAAAATCTTAGTAGAAATATAAATGCCTGAAGAGTAAACTTACATTTCATGTACTTTGTCCATGATAAAACAGATTAAAATAAAGAAAAAGCAGGATAAAGGAGTCCCTGGCATGGCTGACTCAAGATCCCCATCTAGCGACCAGATGGAGATTAACAGAACCTTTTAAAAAACTGGGTTTTAATTTAAAAAAACACTCAAACAAACAAACTAAACCCCATACAAACCAAAACCACATAAACAAACAAACAAAAAGCATGCAAAAAAACCCACCAAAAAAACCCCACAACCAAACAACAAAAATCCCAACGAAACAAAATATGCACACACACACACAAAAACAACCCCCAAAGATTTCTTTCTTTGAAGTGTCTGCATTTTATGGTATACCATGGCCTATACATGGCCATATTTCATTTTTTGGCCACTGGTTGGTTTTCTTCACAAATTACTTCCATTCTATTCTATTCTGTTCTGTTCTATTCTACTCTATTCTTTTCTGTTCATGTCCTTAGTGTCCTCCTCACCATTGCTTATGAGAATCTTTCCAGAGTACACTTAGGGATATGACAGACACTTCATGTAGCTTTCTCCCGCCTAATAGCAAATTATCTTTAGGGACATGTTTAACTAAGCTATATCATGGAGTGGCTCTAAGTCCAGCTAGGTTCCTGTTGACTGCTTTCTGTTGTTGTCAGTGCCCAGGCACATATTGGTCTGAACTTTTACCATACAAAGCAAGAACATAATAAATTGCTGAGTGGTAACAGCAGCAAGTAGCATGGTTTGAGAACCTGGGTTCTGATGCTACCACTTGGACCTGACACATTCCCTTCCCATAGAAATAACCAGATTGACACAGGTCAATGGGGTGCTCCCACACCTGATCCTGCAATGGACAGCAACACAGTAGCAAAAATCAGGAAAATTAAGAAAGCCTAACATTCAATTCAAACCTATCATATACCCTAAAAACAGTCTTTCAAAAGACTGTTTGAAAGGAGGAATTTATCCCTTTTCTCCTCCTTCTTATTTTACTCCTCTATGTTTCCTATAGTTTGGGTAGAAAAATAGCCATCATCCTTTAGATAGATTTGTAAAAAAAATTTGCAAGAAAATTTATTCTTCTGGGATATTCCTGGACTAGAGCAGTGTGGCTGAAATGAGTCTGCAGCTACCTGGGACTTGTGCTCCTTCTCTTCATGTGAACTGAAACACTTGATGAGCACACATACAGCTGACCATGGTTTTCATGATTTCACAGAATCAAAGCAATATTTAGGTTGGAAAGGACACTTAAGATTATTGAGGTTCCCAGGCTTTTGCAATAGTCCTTATATTTACAGTGGTGAATGTCCCTAGAATTGGTAATATTTCTGAAAGTGGAATCAATTTTTCAAGAGCAGGACTGTAACTAAGCACATTACAGCCATGCTGAACTCAGCGAGTGAACAAGGCTCTCTGAGCTGGCTCCTAAACCCAAGTGGATATTCTGTAAGGCAAGGATAAAACACTCTGTCTTTTCTATATTTAAACTTTCAGATCAGGAGTGGGCTTTCATATACACAAAGACCACATATTTCTGCTGCAATATATAGAGGCACTGAGGTAGTGCTTCCCAGCTCTGCTCAGTGGCTTGTCACTGGACCTGTGCAAATGCAAGAGAATAAACAGGAGTGAATCCCACACACCTTGTTAGTCAGAAGGATATAGACAGGCTTGAAGGAATTATTGGAAGTGATGGACAGTTATCCACACACCAGTCATCTCAACAATGTTAGATTATCTTGCAGACACCAAAGCAAAGGTGTTTTAAGTCTGAAGGTTAAGGAGACCATTGTCTTAGACATCTCCCAAGCCTGGGAGCAGCACAGAAGAAAGAAGGGAGATGCTTCTGGCAAAAGGTAAAAGTAGGCAACAAGAGTTGGCACTCATGAGGCAGATGGAGGTTGGAATTCACCATGTCAAAACCAAAGCAAGACATGGGGGGTGAGAGAGAGTATGAGTACTCAATAGCTGAAGTGGTAAAAACACAGGAACAAAAGGAGGTGAGAGAGGGAAAGCACTTTACAAGACAGAGCAGTCTTTCTTCCTTGAAACACCACAAGCTGAGAATGGGAAAAACTTTGGGATAGTATTAATACTGTTATTTCTTTCTCAAAGTAAGAATCACTACACCTTTTAAAAAGTACCTGGAAAATTATAAATTCATATATAATTATATACTATTTACCAACATTCCTGGATTGTTAGAAGCACAAATATCTCCAGAAATTTCTATTTTCTTTTATTTTTACAGCAAAATCTGTTGACTTTTCCTATTTCTCTTTCCCAGGATAAAGCAGTACACTGCATATAAATATATACAGTGCATGTGTGCTTCCTTTGATTCACAAATCCTTAGCTTTTCTTTGTCTGCACTTACATAAACTGTTAAATATTTTGTTTAACATAAAAGATGGAGAAATGGCAAACTGACAAATAAAATGAATATTAATAAATTTCTCAGTGGTCACTGCATCTTTTCCACCCATATTCATCAAGACTCCTTATCCTTGCTCCTAGTGCTTTAATATCCAAATTTATTTCCTCTTCAGATCAGTTCTGGAATTCCTTCTCCACCACGGTTTGGTTCCCTGATTTCCTATGATTATCCAATTCAGGTCTCATAGGTTCCTGTCTGGTATGTAAACATCTTCCCATTAGTAGTTTGGCTAGGATACATTTCGTATGATCACGTGCTGCTGTTTGATAAGATAGCAGGAAAGAAACTATTTTCTGATTTAAGGATAGGATATCTCTTCTGATGGTTTGTGTGGCAGTTAAAAAGTTCTAAAAACATTTGGATTCCCATTAGTACTCTGATGGTGGGGCACAGATAAAACATGCCAAATTGTATCAACATTCAAACATTTCCTCAGTTCTTAGGGTGTAAACCAAGCCCCACAATGTCAAGCATTAATTCTTTAGGTAAACCAAAAGTCACAGAAATTAAGGGGCCTGTAGGGTGGAGGAGACTGTAGGACTAAAAGTCATAGGCAAACTCTGGCCTCATTTGCAAAGATTTTATCCAAGAAAGGGGTGGCAGAAGCTGAGTGATCTCACAGCTGTTGGCAGAGTGGCAACTTCACGTGGATTTCTTGGTGAAGAAGCTTTCAGCTATAAAAACTGACAAGGTTTACAGTTATAAATTGATTCTCCAGTATCCTCAGTATCTGACCACCAAGGATGCTGTCTTACTTAGACTTTCTTGTGAAGTGTACTGGGAGCATCTTGCTGACAGCGTTGTCAGCAGTAATTTCCTAGCATTGTGGGCTTGATGCACACAAGAAGCATTTGTTTTATAATGAAATTAATTCTTCTTATAAATAATTATACCTACCTGTATATTTTGCAAAAAAAACCTGTGAATTTGAGGAGTTGCCTCCCACTGCATTTGTGGGAATGGCTTTGGCATTTGGGCTAATATTTTCTCACAGCTCATGGGTATGTTTTTCCTTGGGCATGACAGCAGTATTTAATAGTAGGCTTATGACCTTTTCAGGGGCTGTCCATGCAGATTGCAAAACTGCAGAACTTTTTGCAAGCATGTAATCTTTCCCTCAGTCCCCTGTATAGAAGTCTTCTAATGGCTCGGTATCATTAAGGTTGTATTTATGTGGCCTTTCAGCAGTGTGCTGTCACCTGGTACCAATGTGATGATAGACAAATGGGGGAAAAAACTGTTTCAGACTCCAGATAAAACCAGAGAACATGTCCAGCCCTCCACACTGCCAGTCTAAAACTAGCTAGGGCGCAGCCGCCAAAGTTGTAGTCTCAGCCTGGCACTGGTAAACCCTCCTTGTGTGCTCTTTGTACCCTAGGGAAATCATTACTCATCTCTGGCTATAAATAGTCAGAAGCTGAACTATAGGTTTCTATTTAAACCAGACATTGTTTATTCAAAAGAGAGGGAAAGACAGAAGATACTGACAAAGCCAAGATATAAAATACAAGCCTGACCAGAGCCTTCCTAGAGGAATCTAAATATCATTGTAAAATACTGGTAGTATTAACCTTCTAGAGTGCTGACTCTCTCTCCGATATCACTAGTCCCTCACAGGTCACCTTTTCTTCATCTTCCAAAATACTTGGTGCTTCACTTCCAAGAAGAGACTGTGGCAATACCACCCCAGTTCCCCCATGGTCTCCAGCCAAAGAAGCAGCTCTGAACTGTGCTCATCTCCGACACAGCAGCGGCTGCTGCTTGAGAACTGCTTTAAATCAACACATTTACCAGATGCTCGGTCCCACCAGCTTTGCCAGCTGCACCATCTGTCTCAGTCCCTGTGATGGAGTAGACTTGGTGGGCTGCTTGTAAGCCCCATAGGACCCACTGCACAGAGCATACATTGCCAGGAATCACTACCTGGGCTCTGACAGCAAAACGTAAGGAATTAATCCATCTGAATGCCCCGGGGCAACAATGAGGGTAATATCTGCTACAAACTGTTTCCCTCAATCTGCATCCCAGAGGAGGTAATCTTTATTTTCATGTAGAACTCCCAGTTTCAGAAGAGATGACAGCCTTGGATTTTAAATCTACAAAGGCTTTTTAAAGTTCTACCAATTCCTTCTTTCTTATATCTTTTGGCTGAAGTCTGGAGAAATTGTTATCACTTGCCCTTGGAATTCAATGCTTCTCTCTTTCCAGGCTGCCTGAAGGATCTTCTCCTTATCTCTCATTTCCACTAAAGTCAGAAGCATTGTGTTCTTGGAAGGAGTACCCTTGAGTTGGTTGTGGGTGAGTATTTTATAGCATCAATCAATACAAGAAACATCCTCATTCTCTGGCAGTTCCCAAATAGCAGACTGTCATTTTTCTAGGAAATCCACTAGATCGTTTCTGTCAGTTCCAGCTGAAGATAGAGACATTTATTCACATCGAAGGTTTGGCTTAAATACTAGGTTGTTTCTGAGAATTTCAGCACTCTGAATATTAATTACATGGTTCATTTTAACAGATCTCTGTTTAGACTGCATGCATAAGACTTTTGTGTCAAGCCATTGATCTGTGCAGTCAATCTGATTTCCCCTGCATCAATGTAAAGCAGTAGTACTCACTAACTTTGCTAGAAGCCAAACACCATCCATAAGACAAATCCAAGATATGCATTAGTAATTGGGATCTAAAGAAGCAATGTTACTATTCCCTTCTCATTCTCTTTCTCTCCCTTAATTTGAAAATCAGTCATTGGCAGGAGTGGGGAGACAGGGAGGTGGAAAGGAGAGCTTTAGCATAAAAGACATCTGATGCTATGTCATTTAATAGAATTGATTCAACCCTCTGAGGTACTTTTATGATCCAGAGTAAAAGCCCAGAGCTTTAACAGCTTAGCAATATGCAGGGCTATAAATTATTTGCTTTCTTGGGGGACAATCTCAGTAAAAAGACACAGGATGACAGGAGAACTGCATTCTGCTTCTGCCACCACCACTGACCTGGGCTGGGCAAACTACCCCAGCTGTTGCTGCCTCCTGGCCCCCTCCTTATTTTTGTGCATTTTGGTTGGGGTGAAGGGACATAGCAAATGGCTAAAAAGAGGTTTCAGTCTCAATACTGCTTGCAGCATAAATCACTGTTAATCATAAATTCCAAAGAAAGAATGCATACCCAAGGCTGCAGTAGCTCCTTGGATATGCACCCACAGGATGCACAACATTTCCCAGCATGGTGCAGTGGGAAGTGCTCTATACCTGACTGCTTTCCTCACCTTTGTCTCTGAAAGCCAATAGGGGTGACTGTGGGAGATGGAAGTCTCATATGTTGGCCTGTTCATGCAGAATTGGAGAAGTGAGGACGGTGCCACAGCTGTCCTTCAGCTCTCTTCGGTATCATCTGTGAGTAACAGAGAGTCAGAAGACCTGGCAGGGCAACCTGTGCTTCTGCACAAGCCATTGGAAAGATAAAAAAAGCAGCAATGTGGCTGTGAGGGCACAGAAGAGAATAGGATAGGAGACAAAGCTGAATGGCAGCATGGCTGAGGGCTTTGAGGGTAAGAAAGATGATGTAAGGGCAAAACAAGGCCAGACATCTAATGACAAATTCTTTTCCAGGAAACTTTAATCATAAAAGCTGACATTCTCTATTGAATGCTATAGCCTCTGCTGATGACCACAGTGCCACTATATTCATTAACATCTTCAAATCATACTTAATTATAGTTATTAATTGTCTCCTTTTCCTCTGTTATTTTCTTCCTGGATTTCATTTCTTCACTTGTCTTTCTGGTTTTGCTTTTTGTTGTTCTCTTTCCCCTTCCTTTCTAATTCCATTAATTGCCTGAGATTGCAAAGATTTTATTAAAAAGTTTATATAAAAATGAAGCATCCCTCACTTAGTGCCTGATAAGATGAAATTATGTGTTAGTCCATAGTAGATGTATTACAGGAGTGATATCTTCACTGCAAAGTTCCAGATGTCACTGTGCTGAAGGGATGGAGTGTGGAGAAATCCATAGATTCCCATTCAGCAACCCTCAGATGCACAAAATAAAATGAGATATGTGTGCAAAGATTTTTGCTGTGTCACCTCCATGCCATGTCAGGCTTACACTCACCCCTCTTTCACTTGATGTGCCTAGGAGCAGCAGCCTAGGGTGTCATGGAAGTAGCTGCACAAATTCTCTACCAGCCAGAGGTCCCCACCACAGGTATCTCCAGTTCTGGGCACTTTCTGTGCAACCCACCTCCAGTACCTTGTTTCAGGCTAGATCTTCATCAGGAATAAATCAGTTTAGCTCCACTGACTGCAGGAAAATCATATCAGTGTAAATCAATTCAGAATGTGATAAAATCTTCTTGAAACTAATTGAAGTGGGCTTCATTAGGAAACTTTCAAGAGCCTAAATTGATTAAAATTAGGAGGTTATTATATGAAATAAACTGCAAGAATCATCTGTATAGCAATTTTTAAATTTTCCCATTTACAAATTAACAACAAATGAGTTATAAATTTGTCATATACACTTACTATTTGAAGTCAGTGGAAACTTTATGAATAATTTAATCCTCAAATTGTGTATCTCCAGGACTTATTAAGAATTTGGTATTCACAGTCTCAGATATTTATTTTTGTTTTGACTGAACATACAGATCAGTGATGGATTTCTGCTCATTAGTATGAATTTTATGTTGTTGCACATAAGATTTACTATCCCATAAATAATATCAGCAAACTCATTTGTTAGTATAGCCTGACAAACAGAACACAAAAAGAGTATAAGCACAGCTGAATATAATGCAGCTGGAAACTGAATATTCACAGAATTTGACCTTTTCAAAGCCTCTTTGTATGAGTCCAGTTTTAGTATGCTGCAAAGCAGTCAAACCTCTAATGTGTTTGGGAGAAAACTGAATTTATGTTCCTTTACACCTTTATAAATAGTCCCAAAGGGAATTGAAAGTATATGCTGATGAGATGCTGAGAAGGTAACAGCTGGGGGATAGGTAGAGACAAAGAGCTAGGCAGAAGGTGGACCTTGAGCACATGATGAGAAAAATAATAAAGTAAATTCAATCTGTAAATATGCTGGGGGCAGAGGGAAGCAGCACCTGCTCTGAGGCTACATGGTGAGCCAAGAGTCAAAATCACCACGGATGGTTAGAGAGATGATTACAGAGGTTAGAGAGGTTAGGATTGTCTTCCTTTTTCCACCTTCACCGCCAAGCTCTGCCCATTTTTTGGTATGGATCTTTTTCTTGTGGGAATTCATAGCAGCCATAGTATCTTTCTGGTGGTTTTCAGAGCTGAAACAGCTCTGGGGTACCACTGCTATCAAGCTTGACCCAGGGGAGGCTTATGCCACTCTGCAGGTAGAGGTGTTTCACTTCTCCTTCCTCCATTTGCTTCATTTAAAGCCTGTTATGTTTAACCTTGAAGTAACTTCTGCAGCAGAAGCCTCTATTAACTCTCATTTCTCAGGCATTGGCTTTTTTGGTACACCATTACTCTGGTATTTCAAACAGTATTACAGCTATCTTGAAAGCAGATATTTTCTGTCCAAGCACTTTCAGAATTCACTGGGAGCCTACCTACCTGAGATTCTCGTAAAGGTTTACTAAGAGGTAGACAATATAAATGACTAGTTTCTTTCAATATACAACTAGGAAGCAGCATGTTATGTTTCAGAACTAAATGGGTAAAAATCCTTCTGCGGCTCTACATATGTTTTTTTTCTTTGGCCATGGGTTTTTGCTTGGGTTTTTTTTGTATTTTGGCTGATTGCTCCTTTGAAATTAAGGTTTTAATTATACAAGCATGGAATACTTTGCATTAGAAGGGACCTTTGCAGGTTAGCTAGTCTAACCTCCCTGCAATGAGCAGAGACAGAATCATAGAATCATGAATCATAGAATCAACCAGGTTGGAAAAGACTTCAAAGATCATCAAGTGCAACCCTACCATGGTTACTAGATCATGGCACTAAGTGCCACATCCAGTCTCATCTTGAAAACCTTCAGGGACAGTGAATCCACCACCTCCTCACGCAGGCCATTCCAATCCCTGATTACTCTCTCTGCAAAAAATCTCTTCCTAATATCTAACCTAAACCTTCCCTGGCAGAGCTTGAGTCTGTACCCTCTTGTCCTGCTGGTGGTTGCCTG
>NW_008667602.1:0-3758 GCF_000695815.1 Acanthisitta chloris | reverse complement strand
TGCAGCCCTTCCAGAAGTGTCCCCTGCTTAGTGTACTTTGGCTCTAGCAGGTTATTTTCTGGGTTCCGACAGAAATTGCTAAATTGTTTACTGGCTACTGTTTGCCTCATGGACTCACCAGAACTGAGCGCTGAAATTATTGTAGTCCTGACTGAGAATCCTTCATGGAGAGTTAATGGGACTTCGGAGATTTAACAGGATTTCTCTTAGCGTTGGATTCAGTGATCTTTGAGGTCTCTTCCACCCCGGTTGATTCTATGATTCTATGAGCACACTGCTGGCTCATCTTCAGCTTCCTGTCTATCCAAACTCCCAGGTCCCTTTCTTCCTGACTGGTCTCTAGCCACTCTGTCCCCAGCCTGTAGTGTTGCATGGGATTGTTATGGCCAAAGTGCAGGACCAGCACGTGGCCTCATTAAACCTCATCCCATTGGAATCAGCCCATCTCTCCAGCCTATCCAGGTCTCTCTACAGAGCCCTCCTGTCTTCCAGCAGGTCGACACTCCCTCCCAACTTTGTGTCATCTGCAAACTTGCTGATGGTGCACTCAATACCCTCATCCAAATCATCAATAAAGATATTAATGAGAACTGGGCCCAACACTGACCCCTGGGGAACACCACTAGTGACCAGCCGCCAAGTGGATGTGGCACCGTTCACCACCACTCTCTGGGCCAGGCCATCCAGCCACTTCTTAATCCAGCAGAGAGTGCCCCTGTCCAAGCCATGGGCTGCCAGCTTTTTCAGGATTATGCTGTGGGAGATGGTGTCAAAGGCTTTGCTGAAGTCCAGTCTTCAACTTGATCATGTTGCTCAGAGCTCCATCCAACATGGACTTGAATGTTTCCAGGGATGGGACATTCACCACCTCTCTGGACAAACTGTGCCAGTATTTTACCACCCTCATCTTAAAAATTTTATTCCTTATATCTAGTCTAAATCAACCCTCCTTCAGTTTAAAACCATTCCTCCTTGTTGTATTGCAATAGGTCTTTCTAAAATCTGGCCCTACATCTATTTTAAACCCTTTTAAGTACTGAAAGGCTGCTATAAGGTCTACTCAGAGCCTTCTCTTCTTCAGTCTGAACAGCCCCAACTATCTCAGCCTGCCTTCACAGGAGAGGTGCTCCAGCCCTCTGATCAACTTCATGGCCCTTTTCCAGAGGTTCTCCAGGAGGTCCATGTCCTCCTTATGTTGAGGGCTCCAGAGCTGGACACAGTGTTCCAGGTGGGGTCTGATGAAGGTGTAGCAGAGGGGAAGAATCACGTCCCTTGACCTGCTGGTCTCACTTCATTTGATGCAGCTCAGGATGCAGTTGGCTTTCTGTGTTGCAAGTACACATAGAAGGGTCATGTCCAGCTTTTCATCCAGTTAATACTTCTGTCTGTTCTCCAAAATAGAAGTGTCATAAAGCACCAAAAAGGCCAGTGTAACAAATTTATTGTTATGTGTGGATCTTGATGAAGCTAGTGATAAGTGATCAACTTACTTTCAGGGTTTCTGTTGCTCCTTCTTTCTTGATGCTTCAGACTGTCTCTTTTCCTAGATTATTTTTATTGAAAGATGAGAAAAATGCAAAGCCTCAGCTTACAATCTGAACTGAGAAATGAGTCATACCATCACGGACACTTCCCAATAATGCTGCAAGATTTGTGTGCATGATTTGTTGTCATAGTTTGTAGGAGAAAGGAGAAATTAATTTTAAGTATATTTTGTGGTAATGTTTCTCAATGAAAGAAAGATAGAAATACTATCAGGGAAAAATGAAGACTTATAGACCCTTTAGAAGGGAGGGAGTAGCTTGCAAAAACAAAAATACGGGAGGTAGAAATGCCCTGGTGAAGCTGCATCCTCTTGGACTCAGCCTGTGTTTGGAATCCCTCCGAGACAATGCTGTTTGCATAGCCTGCTGTCGATAAATAAAACATTCACAAACTAGGTCAAGATTAGAGCTATGAGACACTAACAAAACTGGATGAGGGGAAGCTCTTTTATGTTGTTGAATAAATACATCAAGACTCATGAGCTGAAACTACTAAAAATTACTTGCTACCAACTTTAAAATTCCAGGGGAAAAATGAGGGCCATATGAAAGAAATCTCTGGAAAATTTCTTTGGGCAGAATAAGCATCCAGAGTACAGCTGCATAACTTTGGTTGAAGCTCTTCAGCTTCAGAAACTTGAACTGTTATAAGTATTTGAATTTTAATAAGTATTAAAGATTTTACAGAGACCTGTTTAGACCTTGAGGCTAAACAAGCCCAGCTCCAGCTCCCTCAGGCACTCCTCATAGGACTTGTGCTCCAGACCCTTCACCAGCTCTGCTGCCCTTCTCGGGACTTGCTCCAGCACATCAATGTCTTTCTTGCACTGAGGGGCCCAAACCTGAGCCCAGTATTTGAGATGCAGCCTTACCACTGCTGAGTACAGAGAGAATCACTGCCCTGGTCCTGCTGGCCACACTATTTCGGATAAACAACAGGAAGTCACTGGCCTTTGTGGCCACCTGGGCACACTGTTGGTTCATGTTCAGCTGTCTAGGCAGCTTTCCAGACCCTCTTTCCCAAGCTTGTAGCACCGCATGGGGTAGTTTGGACTGAAGTGCAGGAGTGGGAAGCATCCCACAGCTCCTCTGTGCCTGAGGCTGGGAACTGGGGTGGTGCATTGAAGTTGTTTTCCAAACCAGATAACAAATCAAGGATCTCTCATGACAGTTTAGGAGGCACCACAAATGGGGGTTGTCAGCTGGAATAAAACTGATTGTGGTCTAGTTCTAGATCCTGACAGTGTAGGTCTGATACAGGATTGTTATGGCAGTTCAGTTAACCTGTGGGGTTATTACTGTGTCTTTTCTACAGTCTGTGTGCCTCGGGTGTTAGTCTCACATGCTACTCACACTTAGATTTCCATTTGTCTATGTCTAAAGGACAAAATATCATGCTTATTGAAAGGTTATTCTATCTCCAGCATCATGCGACAGTGTTCACAGCTCAAGGGACACTGAAAGCTATGCTAATATGGATAACCAAAGGACTGTCTTTGTAAAATATACTGCAAGGGCTTGATCCAGAGCTAGTCAATCCATGGATTTTCATTGAGATTGATGGTGTTGGCATGCTGCAGAATGTGCTCTATAAGCTGAAGGATCCACTTTCAAAATGTACTACTAAAGGGCCACTCCTGCAGTTTGGGTTGCTTCAGCATGTGTAAATAATATTTACTGAACAGCCCAATAAATTGCAAATGATGAAAGCAAAGTGTTAATTAAACACAGGGGATTCACAGGTCTACACATCTGCATTTGGTCACACACTCTGAATTTGATCAGAAAAATGCAAACTGTGTGAAAAACATAGTTTTCTTTGATTTCTGGCAGAACACATAGAACGTGTTTTATTGTTTATCTGTTCATTCGTGGTCAAAAATGGATGTACCTGTTTGGAATTAGTGAAGGGGCTTTAATCTGACACACGAGGTGAACTGTTGACAGGTCGGCAACTGATTGATGATGCTACACTCCTCAGCAAGTTGTCTCATTCGAGCAGCTCCTGTTTCCCCTTCTGTCTGTTTCTTCCTGCTCAGTGAGCTTGCCCCAGCATGACTCGCCTCTGCATGTCCACACAGCCAAGCTCTGGATGTGGAGCACTGGGGTTTCTACAGAAAACTGCTGCCTGTAACCATGAAGTTAGCAGCAGGCTGGCATGAGTTACCTGAGCAGGGATAGACTGCTGGACGGCAGCCAAAACCCTACGACTTT
>NW_008667601.1:5347-5957 GCF_000695815.1 Acanthisitta chloris | reverse complement strand
GTCCCAGGATAGTTTGGGTTGGAAGGATCTTAGTCATCCCATCCCACCCCTGCCATGGGCAGGGACACCTTCCACCAGCCCAGCTTGCTCCAAGCCCTGTCCAACCCGGCCTGGAACACTCCCAGGGATGGAGCAGCCACAGCTGCTCTGGGCACCCTGTGCCAGTGCCTCAGCACCTCACAGGGAGGAATTCCTTCCCAATATCCCATCTGTCCCTGCCCTCTGGCACTGGGAAGCCATTCCCTGTGTCCTGTCCCTCCATCCCTTGTCCCAAGTCCCTCTGCAGCTCTCCTGGAGCTCCTTTAGGCACTGGAAGGGGCTCTGAGGTCTCCCTGGAGCTTCTCTTCTCCAGGTGAACCCCCCCAGCTCTCCCAGCCTGGCTCCAGGGCAGAGCTGCTCCAGGATCCTGGAATGGTTTGAGATGGAAAGGACCATCAAGACCACCCAGTGCCACCCCCTGCCATGGGCAGGGACACCTCCCAACAGCCCAGGTTGCTCCAAGCCCCCTCCAACCTAGTCTGGAACACTTCCAGGGATGGAGCAGCCACAGCTTCACTGGGCAACCTGTGCCAGTGCCTCACCACCCTCACAGCCAAGAATGTCTTCCTCA
>NW_008667601.1:2033-5305 GCF_000695815.1 Acanthisitta chloris | reverse complement strand
TGCTAGGACACCTGTGGGCACCAGCCATGCCTGGGTTGCACAGTCTGGGCTGGGAATTGGATCCCCAGAGCATCCTCAGTGGCCTCGAGGTTGAACTGGTGTCCCAATCCCTAGGGATCCCAACTCACCTCCTAGGAAGCGCAGAGAGGACATGATGGAGCCAATCCAGCTGATCTGCTCTGAGGAACCCCCAACATCCTCTTGGAAAGCCACAAAGAAGATCCCAAAGGTCTTGAGCATCCCCATGACGAGGACATTGACCTGAGGTGGGAGCAGATGGAGGTGAGATGCCACAGGGGGATCAGGAGGGAGGAAAAGCTTTTCCTTCTGCTTTGCTTGGGTGAGGAAAAGCTTTTCCTTCTGCTTTTCCTGTGTGGATAATTTGTTGTGTTGTGGGAGAAACAAACTGGGACACAGGAACTGGTGTTGGGGAGTACCAGCAGGGTTGGCTGGTGGTGGCCAAGTTCGTTTCATCCCAACAAGCCCTCAAAAACCCACTCCAAACTGGTTTTCCGAAGGAAAGAAAGACAACACCACCAGATCCTGACTCTTCTAGGATATTTTTGCTCTTTAAGTCACTTTTTTAGTGTTAGAATTAATCTAAGTGGGTCTTGGCAGTGGTGAAGATCACTGGGAGTGGATGAGGGTTGAGTGGACAGGGATGGATGTTATCCAGGGCAGATTCCTGGGCATGAGGACAAAGGACAGAGACACTTGATGTCCTTAATTTTAACTCCCTCTCACCTCCCTGGGAGCAGGAGGTTAATGATTGGCACCAAGTTCCTTGGCACGGAGTGGAAATGGGGAAAGCTTTCCTAGCTTGGGGGATGGGTAAGCACAGATGGGTTTGATGACCTTAAAGGTCTTTTCCAACCTTAAGGATCCTGTGATCATCACAGGTTTGGAGCTGATGTGTGGTGGTAGAACCTGTGGCATGGACAATCAGTGCCTTTAGGTATGGAGTTCCTGGTTCTCCCAGGAGAGAGAAACTGTGAGTTGGATCCTCCCTGGGACCATCCCAAGGTGGGATCTCACCCTTGCTGAAGAGCAAGGACACCCTTTGGGATCTGACATCCCAGTGAGGATGTGTTTGAGGAGAGAAAAGTCATCTTAGCCTTTCAAGGTGCCTTTTGGCCATGGGGACCCTCAGGGACACCGTGGAGATGTTTGCAGGTGGCACTTCCTAGGGGAGGTGAGTGCATAGCAAACAGGTTTGGGTTGTGCCCTGTGGTGGTGGGATCAGCCTGGAGATCCAATCCTATCCAGGAAGGTTTAGTTGGATTTATCTCTGCTTACCAGGAAGAAGTGAAGCACCACAGCCCATGCCCAACCTCTGTCTGCTGCTCCATGCCCTGGGCTCTTCCTGGCTGCTGGAGCCTCCTGCTCTTCCTCCTCCTTCCTCTCCCCTGCTAAGGAGAATGTCAGGACACATCAACACCTTCTCCCACTACTGGTTCCATTCAAACTCTCTTCCCATGGAGGTAGCAGATGCCTTGGAGCATTCAAGAGGCTCTTTTGCTGTTGCCAGGGAGGTCCCAGCACTCTGCATTCCCCTTTGGAATGTGGGTGAAGCTTCCCCCAACCTTTTCTGACAAGGGATGTTAAACAGCACATTATCCCTACCTGGAAACAGTTTAAAATCCTTTCTTCTTCCCACTAAATTACTGGAAGTACTTGAGCTTGGAGGGATTTTAGTGCTAAGCAGCTCAGTGTGGTTAGTGCCAGGAGCTGGGAGTCACTGCTGGATCAGCTCTCAGGGAAGCTCTCTCTGTTTATCTCCTTCCATCCTCTCCCCCATCCCAGTGGGATCCTGCTGGACCTTGGAGCAGTGGGAGCTGATGAGCCTGAACTTTTTCCTTACCTCCTTGTTGCTGCATGTTGGCAAATCCTCCTTGGAACAGGCGACAGCAAAGAGGAATCGTCTCTTCATCTGCTCCAGAGGTTAAATCCCAACTTCTTGGCTTGGCAGCCTAAAGTTTCCTCCTTCATTCCCATCTGTCTGTCCTTCCCGATGAGCCCTGGAGCAGGATGTGGAGCTGAGTGGAAGAAGCACATCCTCCTCCTCCTTCTCCTCCTCCTCCTCCTGCTGCTGTCTGGAGGCAGAGCCCTGTCCGTGGCCCCAAAGCCAGGAGTCCCTCCCCTTCTCCAGCTGGAACAGGAAACCTGGGACATTGGGAGCAGAAATCCTGCTGGGAGGAAGAGGAGGGGAAGCCCATGAGGGTTAGAGCTCCCGGGTTGGATGAGCAGAGCAGGAGATGGAGTGGAGCCAAACCCTTCCCTGCCTGTCCTGCTCAACCCTTGGACACTGTCATTTAGCAGGGAAAAGTGTGGAAAAGTGACATTTTCAGCTGGCTGGAGCAGGATTGGTGCTGGATCCTCCATGGGAAATGTGCCCAAACTCTGAGTCAACAAAGTCCTGGTCCTTCCTCATTCCCTGTCCTGGCACCCCAATCCCGAGGGCAGGGAAAACTGGGATGAGGAGCTCTGCTCCCTCCCTTGGCACAGCGTGCACAGCTCCAGCTCTCTGGGAGAGCCCTGGAAATGTGGGAGCCCCTGGAGGAGCTTTCCCTGGAGTAGGACAGTTAAGAGCTGGGAATGTCACTGCTGCTCCTGCCTGTTCCATGTCCCTGCTGCTCCATGGAACACTGGGAATGTCACTGCTATTCCATGTGGCACTGGGAATGTCACTGCTGCTCCTGCCTGTTCCATGTGGCACTGGGAATGTCACTACTGACCCACGTGACACTGAGAATGTCACTACTGTTCCATGGGGCACTGGGAATGTCCCTGCTGCTCCCAGTAGTGAACTTGGAGCAATGGGAATGTCATTTTAGCTCATCTCAGCCCAATTTTCCCCTCCTGCTCTGCTGTGGAGATTCCCTCCCACTTCATCCCTAAGCCCTGCTCCATTTGATCCCCTCAGGAAGTCTTGGAGTGGAACAGCTTCCCAAACCTTTTTCCCTGGCACCAGGGGAGGGAGAGAGGATGATGAAAAGTTCCACTTAGAGCTCCCCCAGGCAGGGCCAACAACAGGTTTGACCTTCAACCCAAGGCACAGTGAGCAGGAACTCTCCCCCCAGAATGTTTAACTGGAGGAGGTGAAACGTTTCCTAGGAGAAATTCCTTGGGAAGTGTTTGTACCATCATTAATTCCAGGCTCTTCTCCAGAGAAATGCTAATGAAGGGAGTGGGAGAAGTTACCTCACTTGGCTTTGGAAGTAAAAGCACCAGTATAGAGTCAAGGAAAAGAGAAGCTTAAGGTGATTTTTATA
>NW_008667601.1:0-2002 GCF_000695815.1 Acanthisitta chloris | reverse complement strand
GAATGCCACACACACCCCTTGGAATACACACACACCTCTTGGAACACACACATACACCTTGGAGTAGATGATTACAAGAGTTGGGGGAGTGATCACAGCTCATCCTCAGCAGTAAAAGTGCCATAATGGGAGTTGGAGACCAGGAGCTGTTGGGTGGAGAGGGAGAAGCTTCATCCCAGGCTTGGAGCTGGAGGTGGTTTGAAGGGAGAAGGAGCTGGGAGTGAGGAGCTGCAGGTTGCCACAGCTCAGGATGCCAATTTATGCACTGCCACAGTGATGCTGTCATGCCTCTGGATCATGATGCTCCTGGAACAAGGACCAAGTGCTGAGGGAAGGGAGCAGCCAGCCAGGGAGGAGCTGGAGTGGCTGGAACTGGACAGGGGAATCATCCCTGAGCTGCAGCAACCTCAGCTCCTGATGTTGCTGCATCTCTTCCTCCCATTCCATGGAAACAAGTGCTATGAGGAGAAGCTCAGGGAATTGTTTAGCCTGGAGGAGGCTCAGGGGTGACCTTAGCACTCTCTACAACTCCCTGACAGGAGTTTGGAGCCACGTGGGGGTTGGTCTCTTCTCCCAGGAGGAGAGGATATAGCCTCAGGCTGCACTTGGAGAGGTTTAGGTTGGACATCAGGAGGAATTTCTTCATGGAAAGGGTGATTAGACACTGGAATGTGCTGCCCAAGGTGGTGGTGGAGTCACCATCTCTGGAGGTGGTTAAGGCCAGACTGGACATGGCACTTAGTGCTCTGGTCTAGTTGCCATGGTGGGGTGAGGTCATGGCTTGAACTTGATGATCTCAGAAGTCTTTTCCAACTCTTTTCCAACCTGATTGACTCTGGAATTCTGTGAGTAGGGCTGGAGCCATCCTTACTGCCACACTGCCTCCTACAGCATGGGCTTTGTTATCCACAGGGATCCCACGTGTGGAAGCAGCACAGAGCTGCAGGAACCACCACACCTTGGCACGTTTCCCACTGCTTTTACGCCTCCTGCCTCTTCAAATCCCACTAATCCAACACATCCACGTGCCTGCAGCCTCCTCCCATGGCTTCACAGCTGGAGCTTCTCCCACAGCCACCAGTTCAGCTCGGGATGAGGAGCTGCTGGAGGGATGTGGCTCTGGGAAGCTGCCAGGGCTGGGGGGAGGGAAAGGGAAGGAGCAGTGGGAGCTCCAGGCTGGGACTCACCCCGTGTCGGACTCGAGGCACACCACGGGGGTGTCGGTGGGGTCCGAGGTCAGCTTGGCTGCCTGTTGGGCCAGCACCGAGATGATCCCTGCGTGCTCATCCGACAGCGTCCCGCGGCCTGAGGGGGCGGGAGAATACCACGGATCCATGGATACACCCATGGATACACCATGGATACACCATGGATACAGACACGCCAGCCAGGGCATGGCTTGCAGTGAGGCAGCTTGTCCTGGGGCCAAGAGGAGCTGATCCTGCCCAGGAACATTTGCCTCTCCCAGGATCAGGAATGGCTGATCCTGCCCAGGAACATTTCCCTCCCCCAGGGCCAAGGGGGCTGATCCTACCCAGGAATATTTCCCTCCCCCAGGGTCAAGGGGGCTGATCCTGCCCAGGAATATTTCCCTCCCCCAGGGCCAAGAGGGCTGATCCTGCCCAGGAATATTTCTCTCCCCTGGGGCCAGAAAGGACTAATCCTACCCCAGGGCCAAGAGAAGCTGACCCTGGCTGTGCCCATCTGCCTCCTCCTGGTGTCCTCCAAGTGGGACTCAAGGAGGACAAGGACTGGTACCCCCAAACAGGGAGAGGCCCAGTAGGGCCAGTGCTGCCGGCCGGCACCTGCCCCCCAGGGGCCCTAAGGGCCGAAGGGGCAGTGCCTGGTGTCCCCCAACCCAGTGCCCCCCAGGGAGCTCTTAGAGGGGAATGGGCAGTGCCTGGTGTTCCCCAACCTAGTGCCCCCCAGGGAGCCCTCAGAGGGGCCCTGCAGGCCCTGGTGCCCCCCAGCCCAGGGTGCCCCCTGGTTCTCCCCCATGACT
>NW_008667600.1:782-2236 GCF_000695815.1 Acanthisitta chloris | reverse complement strand
GCGGCTGATGGCAAAGTGCCTTTTTGTGTGTTTAATATGCATTTTTTTCCAGCGGTGCATTTTCAGGCGGGTAATTTGC
Organism: Acanthisitta chloris; assembly: GCF_000695815.1. Lineage (NCBI taxonomy): Eukaryota > Metazoa > Chordata > Aves > Passeriformes > Acanthisittidae > Acanthisitta > Acanthisitta chloris. The sequence continues at coordinate 2,157 of NW_008667600.1, read as the reverse complement.
TGTCTTTTCAGACCCCGATCAGTATCATTTCTCCGGCAATGACAGCTTTTATTTGCACTGAAATGAATGCTGCGAAATTTCCAAGAAATAGCCGAGGCCCTGTTGGCTGCCCACCCCTGCAGGGCTGGGGCATGGGCACCACTGGCTCCTGCCCCCTACAGCCCCCTGCCCATGGCCCTGCTTGGCAGCAGTGCCCTGTGGTTCTGGGCATATGTGTGTGTCAGTTTGCATACCATGTGTTCACAGGTATGTGTGCTCCATTGGCCCCCCTTCCCTGAGCCCTGTGTGCACATCAGTGCGTCACACCTCGGGTGGGGACATACACACACTGAAGTGTGTGCACATAACACCTCGGGTGGGGACATACACACACCGAAGTGTGTGCACATATAGACACCCCTTGTACACGTGCACACCCCTCACACTGTGCATGTATACACTCCCCAGCTCAGCACTCCCCTCCCCTGCATACACACACACACACACTCCTAGTACATGCATACTGTCCCCTGCCTGAACACATACATATACACATACACACATGCATACATGCCCCTCCCTGTGTACTGTGGGGAATGTTCCACTGTGTATCCCCCCAAAACCTCAGCACAGTACCCAACTCAGAGCTCCCAGCCACCAGGAGGGTTCGGGGGATCCCTCATTCATCCCTTTCCACCCCAGCCCAGCTCAGCCCTTGGGGAAACCGAGGCACAGAGGGGTCAGGCACAGACTTGTGCTCTCCCCACAGCCCATCACCGCTGGGCACTAACAGCAATGGCAGGCAGCCTGGAGAATATGCAGGGGTTGTGTGTGTCTGTTTGTCTGCACATCTGTGTGTTGGGAGGGAGGAAAAATGCTGTTTGTGTAGGTGTGCGCCGCGTGGGCGTTGCGTGCCGGAGCTGGTTTGCCGGAGCCGTGGTGCTGGTGTGCGATGCTGCCTCTGCAGTGGCTGTGCACGGTGTGTGCACACCTGGGTGTGCGTGTGTCAGCCCCCTGCCCATGTGTGTGTGATGTGTGCAGCAGTGCCATGGGCACACGTGTCCATGTGATGCGTGTAGGCATCTCTGATGGGGACAGCACCCCAGGCTGTGCCCAGGCACACGTGGCCCAGGGCTGATGAATGGTGCTGCGAGGTGTCCATGCATGTGCAATGCTGCACCCCCCACAATGCTTTTTTCCCAGCCTCGGGTCCCCAGCTGCGGAGGAGCTGGTGCCTGGCACGGCCAAGGTTAACTCTGCTGGAGCCCATCGGCACAGCGTGGGGAAGCTTTAATTTAATGAAGTGTGAGGCTTTTTATGGGCTTTTAATTACGTGGTGATAATTAACATTATAGGCCGCCGGGTCCCGCTGGTGCCCGGCTGCCCTGTGCCAGCT
>NW_008667600.1:0-750 GCF_000695815.1 Acanthisitta chloris | reverse complement strand
AGGATAGGTGACCGCCTGTTTGTAAATAAATCCTGCGGGCTGCGCCATGCCCACCCCAGGGCACCCACCTCCTGCAGCACGGAGCACAGCCAGCCCCAGCCCCCTGCCCACCTGCTGGGGCACAATCCACTGCAAGGTGTGGGGAGTAAGGATCTCCACCATGTTTTCCCCGCAGTAGCACCCAACTACCTGGGTTTTTCTGGCCCTCTGGCTGAACAGAGCTGCAAGCTGGCAGTGCCAGGCTTGGTGAGAGCAGGCACAGGCAGCAGTGCCAGACTTGTCACCCCCACTGGAACCTAGCATGGTCGGGAGCAGCCCCCCATGCTGGGGCTAATAGGAAGTAATCCATCAGGCAGCACTGGGCACGCTGCCTGCCCGCCAGGCACCCGATGGATTTATCGTCCAGCACCCAGGCAATTTCCTGCCCTCCTCTAATCAATAAAGGAGGGGGCAGGGGACAAGGCCACCTCTCCCATGCAGGTCATGATGAGTGTGGGGAGATGACAATGCCCCACGAGACAAGTCCCAGAGCAAGGCCAGGAGACCCAGGTGTGCACGTTGGACCCCCACCAGAAATCATTTCTCTACTCCCTGCCAGGACCAGGGGCTCAGCCCCCATGGGGGCAGGGGGACTATAGATTAAAGCACCTGGGTGCCCCCCGCCCAACAGCACTGGGTGTGCTGAGCAAGATCTGGGGTGTCATACCCTGCAGCCCTTAGGCCCAGCACCTGACTGCTCCCCTCACCCAC
>NW_008667599.1:40460-40715 GCF_000695815.1 Acanthisitta chloris | reverse complement strand
TTTTCAAGCAGTCTTTTTTTCCAAGACAGAAGCATTTAATTCCCAGTGGTCCTTTGTAAAATCAGTAACTTTCATTTAAAGATGATGTTTCAGAATTTGAGCAGAGGCAATATTTTACTCCTCCTCATACAAATATAACTGAATGGATTTTAGAACTCAGGGACCTTCACAAATTCTCAGGTTTAGCACTTTCAGCTAGGCTTCAACAGGTCCACGGATTCCAAAGTAATTTTCTGTGGCTGTGATGTATAATTT
>NW_008667599.1:26202-40418 GCF_000695815.1 Acanthisitta chloris | reverse complement strand
CTAAAAGTGATGAAGTTGTAGTCCAAATCTCTTAGAAGATGATGAAACGCATACTGAAACAATATTACTAGTCCCTACATTTTTTTGTTAGCAATGTCCCAGACAGTGCTGAAGTGAAAAGGAAAATGCCCTGCATTTCTCCTGAAGATGATGACCTTAATTTTAATTGTCAATATATAGCTAGGAACCAATAGATAGAGTTGCTACCTTTCTTCTTTTTATTTTTTTTATTTTCTGCAAATATCTGGTCCCAGTGGTTGAATGTTAATTAGAAGGAGATTAAAATTACCAGTCACAAAATATATACCTGTTGGAGAATGGCTAACAGAAGAAGGACATACTTCCATGGAGGTGCTGTGTCAGCAAGGAGACCCCTACTAGCCAAACACGAGCAAGAGTCGAGCGAAGGCTTAGGGGAGCTTTGAGCATATAACTAAGAAGTAGGCCTCAGGCATTTAGCTTCTCAGTATTAAAGTTATTTTCTCAGCATAATGTTGCAGCCGAAGGACAAGCTATCTGGGGAAGCTTAACAATGTTGCAAACCCAAGGATGAGCTATTCCGTAGGCCTCAGGCATTTAGCTTCTCAGTATTAAAGTTATTTTCTCAGCATAATGTTGCAGCCGAAGGACAAGCTATCTGGGGAAGCTTAACAATGTTGCAAACCCAAGGATGAGCTATTCCGGAAAACAAAGAAGGATTCTCCAGAGAACAAAGAAGACTTCTTCATAAAGAAGACAGAAGACCTCTTCACAGCTGCAGCTGCAAGCAGACATAGTATATAAATGTAACCTGTAGAGCTTAGGTAATGCTAAAGTGAATAATAGGTATAGTTGTCCTGCAAGCTAAGAAAGTATACAAATGTAACTTATAGGGTTTAGGTAATGGTAAAGAGAACAATAAGCATAGTTATTCATGCACTGTATACGAGAAGGACTGAGCTAACAATAAAGTTTGAAGGCTTTTGCAGAACCTCATACTGAGTGAGCTCTCCACATATACCCATTTAAAAAACTTATTTAGCAATTATTATGAATGTAGAGATATATTCAAGAGAAACATTTGCAACATATTCTTGGAAAGTCACAGAAATAAAGTTAATCACAAAATATTTATAAAAAAAGGAAAAGAATGAAATTTTTGTGAATTATGTTATTAACTATGAATAGTTAGCTTTGCTTAATAGCTTCATATTTGGATTTTTGAGGTAGGTAGCAGCAACGCATGTTATTTCCAAACAACAACAACAACATTTATTGTTTCTAAATTATATGATAAATTTTAGGAATTGGTATGCCCTGCACATTCTTTTTATATGCAATCCAATCAATATATCTGAAAAATCACAGTCCTTTTCATATAAAGTGTTTGTTTCACCATGCTCACCAGTCACCCTGAATCAAGCGAAGAGGGAATGATTTTACACACATGTAATTTATTAGACCAGTGCTGTCCAGATGTTGCCCATCTTCCTCTATTAGTCTCAGAAAGTTGGTGATGACCGTCTCAGATCCAGATGCAGAAGGCTGGATTGAGGCAGAGGAATCACATAGTTAGTTAATCTCTGAAAGGAGGCTGTGAGCATTTAATTGTAAATGCAGTTTTTGTGAAAATATTCAACAGGATCAATTTAATCTACATTCATTTAGAAGCTTGTTTTAGTTTTGTTCTCAGCATAGAGCCCTCTTAGGCAATGGTTCTAAAGAGGTCAAATGGGAGAAATTAATTTGTTTCATTCCAAAATGTTCCTTGTAGCACCTCAAGTTCTTTCTTATCTTTTAGTAATGCAGAATGAAACATTCATTTTGTCTCTACTGTTGAGCATGCCTTTCCTAAAATCCCTCATTTCTTATACAGCTGTGGCAAGTAGTATCTTCATTAGGCTTGCTTCCATTCTATTTATATCAACTTGTTCAAGATTACACCTTCTCATAGATAGCCACTCTTTGTCTGTGAAAGATTTGTGTTTAGTAAGTTGATGCTCTGTAATGGATGTAATTCCTGAATTTGGGTTGCACAAAACAAGCACAAACATCTTCAAAATGTTCCATTGTGTGTTACAGCTGCAGTAACACCTTTATTTTTAGTTCATTCTTGCAGCACTCAGGTGCTTCTCAATAGTAATGTTGCATGATTGCAAGCAGGTACTCTAGTTCTAGGGGGAGTGGTAAGGGCTGCAAATAAGAACAAAAATAGAAATTACACCAGGAATTCAAGAAACACCAACTGAAGTCTGTTTCATCATGCATGAGAGAAAGAATCGGAAAACACTATCTTCAATGACAATATTGCATTACACATTTCACTAAGAGTTCACTAAACACTTTGTAGATACAAGCTACTCCATCTTTGAGGCACATTTGTCTAGTTAGTGAGTCTGACTGGAGGCAAGGGAGCTGATACAGAGGAGATTGAGTGACTTGCTGAAAGGGTGTATATGAGAGTGCTGGGAAGGCCAAAATGGAATTCTCTAGTGCCCTACTCAGACTGCTAAAATGTACTGCTTTGCACTAAATATTATTGCATACTTCTGTCTCTTTTTGCAGTGAGAGGCAAGAACCCCAAAATCAGTAAAGTTCCTTTTTTTAGCACAACAATAGTAATGAAGTGAATTAGTCCACTGGATCAGTAACATGCAGACACCTAGTGCCCATGCAGGGTGTTTGGAACTAGATTATCTTTAAGGTTCCTTCTATCCCAAACCATTCTATGATGATTCTATGATTTACAATGGATCTAGCCCTTCTGAATACCCTTTTCCACTTACATAGCTACAAGACTCTCTTGCCAAGCTGGATTGCAAAGCACCCACAAATCAAAACCAGGCGACCTTCCCCTTCCACTTCTTGTGTTATCATCTAGTTGCTCACCTGTGTAATGGACACACTATGCTTATCTAGATCCAGTGGTGCAGAAATTCAGTCCAGAAAGAAGTAATACTTTGCACAGGGAGAGTGATTAACCACTGGAGCAACTTACTTAGAGTTTTGGTAGATTCACTACTGCTAGACATGTTCAAAACAAAATATTGCAAGAGATATATTCTAGTTCAAACAGAATTAATTCAGGGAAGTCCTATGACTTCCATTATGAGGGAGGTCAGATGAGATGTTCACAATGGTTCCTTCTGGCTTCATAATCTATGAAACTATGAAGCCGTATGAACCTCTTTCAAGAAATGAAGATGATAGTAAATGTCTATAAATACTTGATAACATGAAATTGCTGGAGGAACTATTCAAGGTGGTTAATGATGGTATTATAGGGAATAATGCCCTCAAACTGAAAAGACCAAGGTAGAATATTTAAGGAAGACAGTTTTTTCTAGAAGTGAGGTCAATTGCACAGTGGAGTAATTTGCAAAACTGAGCTCTATAAAAAGAGCTGTGCAAGAAGAGGGTGAATAAAGCATGTGATTAGTCTATGAAACAAGTCTGTTTTAAAGATGGGTAATTCAAAACTCAGTCATTCAAAAACTTCATCACTGTGCTTTATTTGGCGATTTTATAGAATAAGAGCGCTTTTCTTTTTTTTTTTTTTTTTACATTGTTTGGAAAATTGTTTACCATCTAATGCTTTCTCATTTGAACAGGAAACTTCAGGCAGTAACTTTTGCACATGATATGTGATGGATCTTAGCAGGGAAATGACTAGACCACAAGGAAAAAAAAAACAAACAAGCTTTCTCCTTGTGACTTTGTTGCTTTGTTCCTCAAGGGTTAAAAAAATTTCCCTTGGAGCCAGATTCTTAACAACTGTTGATAGTATACCCTTCCACCTGAGTGCAAACTGACTCTCAAAGCCAAAGCTGTGAATATAGGAAAGGCTGACATTATTTGCAATTGTGATCATGTTTCCTATGATTCCCTTCAGCTTTTTTTGCATATTTAAGTGATTTGTCCGAGCTTTCCATACATTCTCTATCTAAAAGAGCCTCATTACTGGCCTGTGCACAGACAAGGAAGGTGGGGAAGGATGACAAGGTTTGCATTAATTGCACAGCTGTCAGTTGTTCCAGGGGCCATTCAAGCATATAATAACTTAAGTAGAGTTTCAGTGAGTTGGAAGCACTTGTTTTTTGGAATGTTTTGGCAAGATGATTTCTTGTTACAGCACAGTTGCTATTTCATTTTAAAGTCTTGAAAGAAAGCTGTGGGTGGCCACATAACTTATGTCCTGATAGCAATACATTTACAACATTCCATTAGTCAGGCAAGAAGTTGACTTCTTTAGCTGGACTTCATTGCGTTGAAGTTCTTGATAGAGGACATCTCAGACAGCATGGTTCAGATGTGAATCTACATGAAAATTCCCATGCAGCATGGGGATAGCTAGTGCTTGCTTTGGCCTATTAATTAGTGATGCTGGCAGCTGGAAAGTTCATCTCAGTATTCTTATTCATATTCTTCTAAGTGTGCACTACCTTATGATCCTGATTAACAAATTTTACCATGCCCTCAAGTGAACTGTCAGTAAATTTAGTTAATTAGGCTGAGATATGCACATTCTTTATTCCTTCTGATTGTCTATAAAGAAACCTTTTCCAAAGTTACCCAAAGGGACAAATTTGTGTGTGTGTATGCTTATATTTTTAAAATAGCCTTGATTTTAAATCAAGCCTGTTATTTCCATACTTTAAGAATTCATTGAGTTTGATAGACCAAAGAAGAGAAATTTAGCCAAGAAAATACAATGCATGGTGAGGATTATCTTGTATGTTTATATTAAATCAAGGTGGAAGTGTACTTGGGAAGATGACGTTGCCAAAAAGTTTTGGAGTGGTAGAGACTACTTTCTTATACAGCATCACTAGATAGGTAGTTCTCTTTCCCACTGCTTTGGCATTTGTCAGCCTGGTCACAAGACCAAATAGTTTTTCTGTCTATTATGTTCTTGAAATGAATCTATGTTTGAATTTTATTTGAATTTGTTATCAGTAAGGATTTTAGCAATTGTGTTTTGTTAGTAGGGCTACCTATGAAGGAAAAATATAAAAAATACCAATATGGGAAAATTATTTTAACGTGAGTGGAAGATGTTGGGCTTTAAATAATTTTAAAAATCAGTTCATTTTAAAATCTGTGTCAAGCCATGCACTTTCTTCCATCTTGATCCCAAAAAATAAGTTACAGTTTGGCCACTTTGTCTCAGTCTCTTTTAGCACAAAGTTGGTAAAAGTAGCACCTGTTTCAGATGTGCTGAAATTTCCTTATGTCAGTCATTCTCCTCTTCTAGTGGACCATAACACTATGGCTCAAGTTGGAGCAACCTTTAGGACATTCTGATTTTTCAGGTGGCATAGATCAGCCCATACAGAGTTATAATGCAATCACTATTTCCTTATGTGGAAAGCTAAGATCAGTGATTAGAGCACATCTACTTTTCAAACTGGATTTGCAAGTTTTAATCTTGCTTAGTCTTTGACAGCTGCCATACACAAACATACAAAGCAAAACACAACTGCCATATTTGCATCACTCATATTATGAGATAGGTCTTCCATCACATGGTTTTCCATGGCAGTTAAAAATGCACAAAATTATACTTCTAAGATTTAAAGCCAGTTGATTATAGTTTGCACCTTATTAGTAAAGGGGAAAAAATGTATACATTACCAAATGTAAAATTAAATTATCATTAAGATAATTACCCACTTTGTTGTTCTCATTGAGTTTATTAATTCAGTTGTGTCTGTGCAATTTAACAAAGACCATAATTTGCACAGAAATCAATAATTTCTTTTGTTGCTGTTTTTGTTCTTGTGGTGTCTCTTCCCTGGCAGGATAAAGACTATGGAGAAAAGCAGTGAAAAAAAGTCAGAGTACCTTGAGTTTGTTTTAGAAAGGGAAGAGAATTAACTTTAACTTTAACTGTCTCATTGCAAGAATACAATATTTTAACTAATTGCTGAGACACTGTATTTAAAGAGTCTTTCCATTTTCTTTTTTTCTATTATTAATCATTAATCACTATTTTGATTTTGTCCTGTGTTCTGGTAATTTCCTATTTTAGACAGTGGGATTTTTTCCTCAACCTGAATAGCTACTGTACAAGAATATCCAAGAACAATGTTCTCATTATTTCATTAAGTCCTTGAACCCTCCCTGGAGTGCTCCAGGGTTATTCTCATTGTATGCAATGGTTGCCATTACTAAGGGTTGATTAAGGTAAAGATAAGAAGCCAAAAAGCAAACAAATAAATAAATAATACCCTGACACACCCCCCAAAGCCAGATCATACAAACTACAATAATTCATAAACAGGGGAGGAAAGAGATAAAAACAAACAGTAACAAAACACAATTCCCCAAACAGCTGGCGCATAAAACAGCCTAGAGGCAATCTCTCTTGTAGCACACCAGACAAACACATAGATATTTATGTGCAAAACAATTCAGAGCACTTTCCCTATCCTCCTGATTCCTTCCTCCCCTGACAAAAAAAACCTGTGGTGCTTATCACAGGAAAGCTGGTACTTTGCCTTGTCACTCATATGGCCTTTTGTTATGTACACCCTTAAAAGAAGCAAAAGCATGCTGCCCTTTGATATTTTGTTGAGATGGGGCAGTAAGGGAGCTCAGGAGACAAGCAAGAATGAAATGACCTGTCGGAATGAATCAAGAGTTGGATTCACTGAGCTTGACATAATTCAGTATTGTCATAAAAATATTAATAAAATAAGCTGAAGGATCACATGCCAAAAAAATTTTGCATCTTCACTCATAAAGAAAATCTGATTCAGCTAGATTATTTAGCTAGAGTGATTAGGCAAGGTATATACAACTTTTGGTGCTATATACAAGACTGATAAATGCCACTCATATCTTTCTATGCTATCTGAGGGGCATATTATATTTCCTCACTATAACCTGAAAATGTCCCAAACTAGTATATAGCTTTTGTGTGGCAAGGTTTTTAGTGAGGGGTCAACATGGTCGTTTCTGTGAGAAGCTGCTAGAAGCTTCCTCATGTCTGATGAAGCTGGTGCCAGATGGCTCCAAGATGGACCTGCCACTGGCCAGGGCCAAGCCCATCAGTGGTGGTGGTGGTGTCTCCGGGATAACATATTTAAGAAGTGGGGGGAAAAAATTGTGAAAGGACATCTGGACAGAAATAATGAGACTTTGAGTGCAATAGCCCTACAGACACTCCGGTCAGTGCAAAAGAGGTGTGAGAATGTGCCCCAGGCACTGGGCCAGAGATTCCCTGTAGCCTGTGATGCAGCCCATGGTGAAGCGGGTTGTGCTCCTGCAGCCCACGGAGGTCCACAGGAGAGCAGACTTCCACCTGTAGTCTGTGGAAAACTCCACAGTGGCACAGGGGGATGCCCAAAGGAAGCTGTGACCCCATGGAAACCATGCGCTGGAGCATGGTCTTGACAGGACCTGTGGCCCCATGAAAGGAGCCCACACTCGAGCAGGTGAAGGGTGTAATGAGTTCTTCCCCTGCATAGGAAGAAGTAGCAAAAACATCATGCAATTAACTGACCACAACCTCTATTTCCTTTTCTACTGCATCACTGTGAGCAAAGAAGTAGAGAAAATCAGAAGTGGAAGGAGAGACCAGGGAAGTTCAGAAAGAAATAAAAATGTTTATTCTGGCCATACTAGATCAGTATAATAACACTACAACTGTGCCTAAAAAGTGATTTTCAAAAAGAAGAAAAGGCTAGTCTGAAGACTAGTCCTGGAAAGGTTACATAGTGCTCAAGGATATTACATCTTTCAGAAAATTGAGTTTTACCAGTTTATTGACTGAAATACATTTCATCTGAAGGCTAGTGTAATAAGAAATAATGAAACCCAAGAAAATTCGTACTGGTATCATTATTTGAAAAGATATGAACATCCCATGTTATTAAGCCATTTGTTAGATGTTAAAAAACATATAGAAAACCCACTGGATATAAATCACAGAATCACTGATGCTGGAAGGCCAAGTGCCGAGTGCTGCACTTTGGCCATAACAATCCAATGCAGAGATACAGGCCGGGGACAGAGTGGCTGGAGAGCAGCCAGGCAGAAAGGGACCTGGATTCTGGATAGATAGAAAGCTGAACATGAGCCAGCAGTGTGCTCAGGTGGCCAAGAAGGTCAACGGCATCCTGGCCTGGAGCAGGAACAGGGAGGTGATTCTGCCCCTGTACTTGGCACTGGTGAGGCCACACCTTGAGTATTGTGTGCAGTTCTGAGCCCCTTAGTTCAGGAAGGATATTGAAGTGCTGGAGCAGGTCCAGAGAACAGCAACGAGGCTGGTGAAGGGACTCGAGCACAAGTGCTATGATGAGAGGCTGAGAGAGCTGGGATTGTTTAGCCTGGAGGAGAGGAGGCTCAGGGGGACCTTATTGCCCTCTAAAACTACCTGAAAGGAGGTTGGAGTCAGGTGGTCGCTAGTCTCTTCTCGCAGGCATCTAGCAGTAGGACAAGAGGGCACAGACTCAAGCTCTGCCAGGGGAGGTTTAGGTTGGATACTATGAAGAGACTTTTTACAGAGAGAGTTGTCAGGCATTGGAATGGGCTGCTTGGGGAGGTGGTGGATTCACCATCCCTTAAATTTTTCAAGATAAGACTGGATGTGGCACTTAGTGCCATGATCTAGTAACAACAGTAGGGTTCAAGTCAATGATCTTCGAGGTTTCTTCCTACCTGGTTGATTCTATGACTCTCTGATTCTATGAGGGGGCCTGTTGAGATTATATAGTACAGCTCAGATAGAGCCAGTTAGAGCCAGTTAGAGCAGGTTGTTCTAGCAGACATGATTGTTACTGAGTGGGCAAATCTTGATATCAGGAAACATTTGGCCTTCCCTCCAACCTCATAGTTAGAGTATTCCTCAACAAATTGCTGCTTACATCCACTATGAATGATGTTGCCTGAAAGAATTTATGATGATCTTTTTAACCGCACAATCTCAAAAGACAGTACAGAAGTATCAGTCTCCCAGACCACAAACTTGAAGAGGAGTGTGCTGGTTTGAAAAGCAAACCAGTGAGAGGCTCTGAGTCAGAAGTACAATTTAACATGAACAACACAACAAAACAACACAAATGCAACGGTACAAAAAAAAAAAAATAACCTGACAGAGTCAGAAAGTAACCTGACACCCTGTCAGTCAGGGTGTAGTAGTAGTCCGATTAAACGGTGGCTGCAGTCCTCCTGGAGTGATAGGTTTGTTGGAGCAGTGATCCCGCAGATCCGCAGATCCGGTTCTCTCCTGAGGGTCCAGCAGCAGCTCTTGTCCTCTGGGAATCCAGCAGGCAAAGGGCTACCTGTGCTGGTCCAAACCCCAGTTTATATCCTTGTGAGCATGTTTGGTTCCCCACCCCTGGGGTGAGTCACTTCACCATGGGATAAGGTGATAACAATCACTGGGAGGATGTGTCATGCATGGGTCCTTGACAGCCCATTAATGATAGACAGTCCCCTGAGGGAGCCATCATGATTGCCCTGAGGGAGGGACAATGTGATAACGATCACTGCCCCACCTGCTTTAACAGCTTGTGGAGATGATAATAGAATACATACCATTGGATACCCCCCACACTGCAACCCAGGACAAGGAGACAGAAAGTGTCAGAGCAAGTACTGAAATTCAAAAGTTTGAATTTGGCTCTTCGATTTCATCTTTCCACCATGAATCTTCATCAGCTACTAATTTTAGCTACTGCAGTTGTGGCAAAGGAAATAGCAATTATTGGGACACTTGTAAAATGACTGAGATCATGTTTTTTCATTATGTAATTAGAATTACTCCTCTAGCATCACAATTAATTACTGTACATGGTTAGATGAAATTGTTTAATACCATTGCAGTGCCTCAAGGACTAACAGAACTTTAGCTGTGCTAGATACCATATACCAATCTGCAAGATGAAAGTCCTTGCATAAAAGAGTTAACAGTCAAAATATCATGAAAAGATAAAGGACTAAAGGGTAGCTAAGGGCATGAGAAGGTGAGATGACATGCCCAAGGCCATGTGGTAGGTCCAAATTACAGCTGGCAGTAGAAATCAGTTTTCAGAACTCCATACTCAATGCCATGGACACCTTCGTGTTAAACATGATCTTGCATGGAAATCTCTATGATCTCAAATTCTCGTAAACTATTGCAAGTCTGCATGCTTTCCTAATCATATGCGTACATTATTAATTTGAACAGAAGGGAAATGCATTTCATATTATCTATTGTAGAAGGTATCATAGACTTTCATCCTGTGGCTTCAAAACTTTGAAATGAAAGAAAGTTGAAAATGAACAAATCATTATGGGTAAAACATTGCTTGATAACATGTTTGCAGTAACACAACAGATATGACTACACTCAGGTTATTTTTCCTGCAGAGGAGGAAAAAATTGCTTTTCAAAGTTAACCTTGGGGTTTGGGTGGGTTTTATTTTTTGTTCGGGTTTTTTGTTTGTTTGTTTGTGTTTTTTTGTTTTCCCAAAGAACTTTTCTCATGATACTTGTTGGACTTGCACTCTTGCATAATCACATTTTTTGTGATGTATAATAGAATTACAAATGTAATTGGTCTTTGACCTAAATTTCCACAAAATAAGGAGTTAGGTGCATACTGAGGCTGTGGTTAAAATATTAAATAATTTTTACAGCCAGCTAATACATGTCACACCACTTTGCTTAACTCTGTATTTTTACTGGTTCTTCTCTGAATGCTCTAGTGCTGTGCAGATAAAAGAAAGATATGCTGAAGAAAAGCTGTCACTTGTAACAGATGTGAAACACCTGGTAATATGCAAGGTACCTAAAACTGACCAGAGTGTTTGCTGTGCTCCTACATGTGACTAATTACACAGCTTCTACAAATCTGGGATATTTCTTGACAAAGGAACACAAAAGTAAAAGCAAAACATTAGAAGTTATCTGTAATATCTCTTCTTAGATTTGTACTTCCACTGGAACACACTTCAGCCAAGGCCACTAAAAAATTATGAGTCTTGCAGTAATTCATGGGTGAATTCCTTGGTCCATGTTAGAAATGGTGATTCTTTCTGTTTTTAAGACTGATGACTTAACCACTTGAAGACATCTTGCTTTTGTTCTCATGCCTGTGTAGAAGAACTGAAAGAGGAATGGCTGTGGAGAAGAGGATATTTGTTGAACCAAGTATTTTGGAACCACCCAATTTCTAATTTGTTATGGTGTACTCTAACTTTTAAAATTATTTTAAAAATGTGATGACTTTAATATCTCTTCTAAATATGTAGTCTGGTGGTGATGGCTCATTTTTGTAAAGTGCCATGTTTTGCATAATATACTGGGTAATGTGTGCTGACACATAATTATGAGAATTTATAATATCACAAAATAAAATCTTTATTTAAAACTTCAGGGGAGGAAATAGGACCTGGAGATTAAAATTAAGTTGATGAAGAGGTAAATTCAATTGATTTGTAGCAAATAGGATACATGTGGTGGTAAGCAAGTTACCAAGTGTTTCAGCACATTTTTCATATTCTACAAGAAACCAATTAATACTTCACAGTTTTATTTTACCTTCCCTTGCTTCTCACTTGGATAGAATAGGAAATTCATGCTGCAACCTTTACACATACTGCTAGAAAAAGCAAAATACCTATATACAACAGAAATATTCCTGAAGGTCAGTAGCTACTCAGGTATCTGAATAAGAAACATGTTTCCTTGAGACTTCTAAACTTCCAGATACAAAGTCTCTGAGGGCAGATTAGTTGTCTCTCACTGATTGGAAATAACACAAACTCACAGTGTAAATTCAACCTGTGAAAGTTAAACCTAATCAATTCTTGGAAAGAAATGTTATGGGTATCTAGCATACGTATACTACCTGCTTGTCAATAACCTCACCATGAATTTTTATACCTGAGGTATTTTTCTTGTCTCCTTTATAACATGAGAGAACTGTTTCCTCTAGAGAAAGATTTCCAGAGTATCGTGCTTTGACAGATGCACAAATACATTAAATTAATCATCCTCTGGTGATATCATATGATTGACTAAAGGGAAATCTATATGAGATATTTTATAGACGTAGTACAGAAACAGATGAAGCATAAACAAGAAAGAAGTGCTTACTTTGTTGCTCTAACTGAAAAGGGAAACTTGATGTCTTCACTGTAGAAATGTGGCATACATTTTACATCCACTCAGGACACCTTAGTACTTCATCTGGCCTTCAGTACACTCTCTCTCTTTCTCTCTCTCTCTCTGAAGGCATGGATCTCCTGCTGTCAGGAAAGGATGAGACTAGACTTTAGACTTCCAACAGGATGGATGCTGGTGCTCTGAAGTTCAGAATGTGGGGAGAGAAGTGTTAAGTTTCTACTCCTGTCAAGACATCTAAATGATGTTCTGTCTTTGTTTTAATTTGCTAACCATAGTTATCATCTGTCCAGTAGACAGCTACTGTTAGCCTTTTCTGTGAAATTTCATTGTTACTATTTGCATGCATGAAGGTAAACAGTGTGTGAGACCCCTCTTGTTCACAAGTTACTTTGTTCAGGACTATTCAGTGTAAAAGAAATAACAACTAGCAAGGAGAGTGATAAACACAGAGACATACAGAGCTAACAAAAATGTGATAATGGTGACAATAATGAAGACCTGAGCTTTTCAGCCTCACTCAGTGGCCCTGCTGGCTGATTGACCCCTAATGAAACTACTTAGGCACATCCTTGGAGAGGGTCAGCTTGAAAAGGGAGACTCCTGAGGTGAGTTTTACAAGATATGATAAGGGACATATGGAACCGTGCAAAACTTGTTATGGGATGATTTATGGAAGTGTCAAAAGTGGGGCAAGGGATAGCTGAGGAGGGATGGGAGAAGACCAAATGCAGGAAAATAGAAAGAAGGGCAGAAAAAAAGGCTTCTACATGCCAGCAAGCTCCCAGGTTTTGTGCTCACATCACTCATCTTATGGAATCCTGTGCCTGATCACAGCAGTCTGCCCTACATTCTAATTAAATACTTTTCTTTATTATTTATTCTTGTGCAGTTCTGTTTCCTGCCACAAATATTAGTGATAAAAGACCTAAATGCCAGAGTCTGACAAGAGTTTTGAGGGTCACAGGGTCCATAGTTAAAAGTGCCAACATTCGGAGAGACCAGTGTGTAAGAGAGGCTTGGCAAACTGGGAAAGGGACCACTGGTCACAGGGCTCATGTATCAATATGTTAATGGCTGCGTATGTGTATTATATATGGGCATGTCAGAGTGTATGCATATCTATGAGAGGTCTAAAGTTAGCAACTAGACATACATAGTTTATTAATTTTTTTGCAGTTGATTATGCCTGAATGTGTGTATGTACAACCTTCTAGATAAATTCCAGCTGAACAAACTCTTGAGTAAGACAATATCTATATCTGTAAAGATCCACATTCAGAGTCAGTGATGAGTAGGCTATCTGGGGTTTGGTCATGAATATTAGGTAGACTGAGAAATTGTTCAAATATTCAAGGTATCCCTGACTGTAGGGGTGCTTCTTAGATTCTTGACTAACTGCATGCATTTGTTTGTTGTCTGACTTCAAGCTGGACTAGCCAATGAGTAGAAAGAAACCTGCACACTGGATGGACCTATACATCAGACACAACTACAGGCCATACTGATATTTGAAGAACTGTGAGTATGAGTATTTATGAAACTAGAGATGGAGGGTGTGTATGAACTTCAATCCAGATCCTATGTCTGCAGTATTGACCCTCAGCCTTGCTGCTGATCAAACCCAGGAAGGGAAATGTCAGTAGCTGCCCTTGTTGGATGGGGAGTGAGAGGCTTCCAGGTTCTGAGTGTGCAGTGGGTGGAAATGCAACAGTCAGGAAGGAGGAATCCCAGGTTCCCTGAGTCTGCTTGATGTGTTGGCTTTCTCACATCTTTAAGCATGGAGGCAATGTAAGTTCTTCCCTGAGACTTCATTATGCTTCTGAGACAAAACTTGAGGCTGATCATTGCAATATTAAATTTTCAGATGATTCATTCTTTTATCATAGATTTTCTTAGTTACTCTCTATGTCTTCATATGTATTCTATAAATCAGAGCTTCTCCCATTTCCAAGTTCATATATACATGGAAAAAGCACATTTTTTTCTCTCTCTGCCTCATAAGAAGCAGAAATTTACAGCAAAGTAACAGCTTCAAGAGGAAGGCAGAAAATATGCATCTCCACATTCCTCCCACTTCCTATTCCTTTCACCCTTGTTTTGAGGTGTCCTCCAGTTGC
>NW_008667599.1:17196-26154 GCF_000695815.1 Acanthisitta chloris | reverse complement strand
TTTCAGATGTTTGCATTTTAAATAGACAAATTTGCATTTTCAGAGGAAAATAATCATGGTTTTGTCAGATTTCCAGAGCATATTCTCTGATCTAATAGCAATTTCAGCAAAGAATCTGTGAGTTGAATGCTAAAATGTCTCTATCAATACAAATTTAGATCTAAATAGACTCAAACTCTTCTCAGGGGCAACCAGGAGTGCTTTGATATTATATGAGAAACTAAAGGCTGAATGAACATGGAGTAGAAGTTTTCCAGTCTTGTGGTTTGGACTTACACTGTCTAAATCCTGTCTTGGTGTCAATTTAGGAGCCTAAGTCACCCTGAGACTGACCGTTGAGTCTAAAGCTTCATCTAATTCTTGATTACATCCCTTATTCAGGTTCTTCAGTGCTAGTTATCACCCTTACCAGAAGACTCAAGAAAAAGAGTTGGCAGTGACTCATGGAATTTGTGCAATCCTTTTGGTTTGTGTGAACAAGCAAAGAAAAACAAGGAATTCATACAACACTTCCCATGGGTAGACAGGTGCTCATCCATTCCCAAGAAAGCAGGGGTCAACCACATGTAGCAGTCACTTGGGAATACAAAAGCCACTACTCCAAACATCTCCGTTCTTCTTCCCTCTTCCCACAACTTTATATACTGAGCATGATGCTGTATGGTATGGAATATGCCTCGGATCAATTGTCTCAGCGGTGACCCTTCCAAATCCCTGTGTGGCCCCAGTCCACTCATTGATGGGGTGGGATTTAAAGCAGAAAAGTCCTTGGCTCTGTGTAAGCACTTCTCAGTTATAGTAAAAACATCCCTGTATTATCATCACTGTTTTCAGCACAAATCCTAAACAGTCCCATACAAGATATTATGAAGTAAATTACTCTATTCTAGCTCAAACCAGAACACTCCCACACATTTAGAAAGCAAAAGTAATTCTGAAATAGTCTGAGCAGCAGACATTTCCTAAGGAATTTTGCTGTCTTTTCTCAATGGCAATTGGTTAACAAATACAAAGCATGTATCATTCTTCATGGCTGTGCAAGGAGAACCTTTCACAGAGCACAGACATCTGTCCATGCAGCTCTTTCACTGTAATGGTAAAGTCAGTGTTTTTCAAAACTTTTTAACTGATCTGTTTTATCCAGGGAATAGCACATGTATACAGCCAAGCCTTGACACATCCTTTCTAACATATCTCTGGTTTCCAGCTTTTTATCCTGTACTGAAGAGTAGCTTAAGGAGAAGCAGAGGTCAGTCCAGATTTCAAAAATCAATATTTCACTTTGCAATACAGTCATGGATCAGAAGCATCATTGTATTCCAGCAAAGGAAATCAGGGTTTTATCCTTACACCATTGGAATTATATTCAGTAAAAAAAACATCCCATGAGTCAAACTTCTGAGCCAGGATTTGGAGATACAAGCTACCTTGCATCAAGTGAGCCAATTCCCTTTGATTATACAGTGAACTTGTGCTTAAAGCATCTTCTGACATGAGATTGTCATAACCTAGTTCCCAGCCTTGGGAAAAGAACTTTGCACAGAAGGTTTAAGTGAATCTTTACAAGTCTGAAAAATAAGAGAGCACTAAGGAAATTAATAGAATTATGTGCATTGCCTAAAGTGTCTGTTTTCAGTTTGTTTCCCTTCAATTTCACCTACTCATAGATCTTCACTGACATTTCTGTGAATAAATTTTAAATGGAACACATTATTATTATCAGGGTTGCTTTTCCAATACAGACAACTCACAGTCCTGTTCTCAATACTATGAGGCTTTCAAGAACTTTTTCTAATTTTGAAATGCACTTTGCAGCTGCTCCTTCTTTAATGTGGATTGTATCAATATCCTGCATCAAATTAAATTTCAAATTAACTCTGAGACTAGAAAAGTAGAGGGTTTTTTTCTGGTTTCTTCTGCTATCCCTTGTTTTCTAAGTTTTCTGGGTTTTAGTTAAGCATTATGTTTTCGTATTCGATGATGAAAAAAAGGCATAAACAGTCATATTTGATATATTTGATGTTTATAGCCTTACTTTTCTGAGTCATGCTCTCCTGAAGAGCCATTCCACCTAGGTTTGTAACCAAATAGAAACAAAACACTGACTACCTATCTCTTTTCTTTCAAAGCTACAGTGCAAAACAAAGAGTTATGGTATAATCCTCACGAAAGAAAAAGGCAAAAGAAACTTCAGATTTTTCATCTGAACTCTGGCCGCACTGATGAACAATAAGGAGCTCACTAACTCAGTTTAAGGAGGAAGAAATACTATGATTGAGTTGAGCAAGTCATATGCCAATTCGTGGTAGTGAAACCTCATACCAAGTTTTCTTACAGACTTCCAGGGTTATGGAAGATCATATACTTTTGTAAGAAATTCTAACAATTTTCAAGACTTCACTTCAACCATTAACTTACCTGCTTTTCAAATGTGTCCCAATGCAACTGTAAATTCCTAATTTGTTACAGCAAGATTTCACTGTTTAATTACCATAAAAATATTCCTTCCTTCCTTCCTTCCTTCCTTCCTTCCTTCCTTCCTCCGTCTGTTGTATCTGGGGCTCTATGTAGAGTTACTTCTGAGTAAAGATAAACCCGTCATTTACAAAAATATGCAGAAATCTGCCTCATAGTCTTATGATATGTGGTTCTTTTTGAGGACTCACAAGGTAAGCCATCTCTACAAATTTTCAGAAATACCCAGCTATTTTGAGTTATCATAATATTTCTGTTTCAGAAATCCCTGAGTAATTCCAAGGAGGGTCTAAATGATTAAATCAACCTTCATTATTCTCAAAAAATGGCTTTGTTTCAAACAGGTTGGTGGAATTCTGTGAGTATATACCAACTAAGTTTCTTATTAAAAGACAAGACATATTTTCCTAATTTTCTGTGGGAGTTATTTGGAAGTGAGGCATCAAATGCATCTTGAGATATCAAAGTATTTATTCATACTTGTCTCTGCATATCTGCAGAAAGCATTGCTGTTCATGATAAAATAGCCATATCCAAGTAAATTGTATAATTGTTTTGTCATATGCAGAAAATTTTGATTAACATCATTCTCTTTCCTTGAGAAGTTTAAAAAGGCAGTAGAAAAACAAACTCAGCATACATATGTGTTCAAGGATCCACCACTTAACAGCATTGTTACAAACTACTTAAGGAAAATATCCAGAAAAGCATAGGGAATCCATAGAATCCAATCCCCAATGCCACTGAAGTCAGAGAAAATATTTTTATGTATCTCGTAATTTTTGTTGATTTGTTAAAATGTATTAAGTTTTACATTCATTTAAGTTAACATTATACATGTCGACACTTCTAAGACACTTGGTTTAGCTCTCTCTCTGGTGAAGGAAGAGAGTTGAATGTCAGATTAGATGTCTAAGATTTGTGGAGTGAGAGATCTTTTGGGAGAGCTCATCTTTCTGTTTTGACTTTAAATGGGGCACAAATTACAAGTTTTAACTAGACAGCTGGTATGCAGATAGCTCAAGCGGAGGCAAGGACAACTGTAACTGATAAATAAAATATACAGGCAGCATAGGTAAGGGTTTACTTTAGCTCTACAGCAGACTATCTGAAAACACATACAAACTCGGGACTTCCATTCCAGCTGTCCTGGCACTTGTTTAAAAGTATCTTCACAAATTTGACACTGGGATTAATTTGAATCATTGAAGAGAATGGGATCTGCTTTGCAAGTATTGAATCTGATTTCATCTGCCATGTGTATGTGAACTCTCAAAATTATGAAAAAACCCCAACAAAAACCCAAATCCCCTCAAAACCTGGAATCTGCTCAGAGACCAGGATGAGGGAAACAGTGCAACAGTAATGCCAAACCCTGAGGCATATAGAATCATAGAATCATAGAATTCTATACTATAAGTTTCTCATTCACTACCCCAGACAAGTCTTGCAGAAATACGGGAGAAGGCATAAAAATTAAGTGAAACTAGCTTACCTTAAGACACTTCAGAGGACAGCCAGCATGGCTTTGAAATATCCGTCTCCAGCTTTTCAGTTTCTCTTTTGTCTCATATCCTTGTACTCTTATGCCTACATTTCTTAATTATAGTAAATATAGAAAATTTAAAGGGAACCTTAATTGAAGGTCAATGCCCAACAGCTAAATTCAAGATTTCCCTTTCATAGAAAAAGCAGAAGAACCTTAGAAGTAAAATACATAATATTTTGATTAGTTTTCAGAGTCTGATGACAAATGGGTAAATGCAATTCTCCTTAAACTTGTTTTTATTTGTTGGCTGTTATTTCGTATGCCTTCAGCTGAGAAATAGCCTGTGAAAGATAAATAGAGCAGTGATGTCTATCACACCCTTAATGTATGGGTGGAGTGTACAGTTTGTAATAGCTGCAGTGAATTCTGATCACATCACAATCAGAGGAGGAGTGGTTACAATCACTTTTCCTGGAAGTGAAATTCATTCAAAGAATATTGACCTCCGAACAAACCACAGAGTTAGGAATGCCTGAATCTTACCAAACTGGGTTAGACTACATTTTTATAACAACCAAAGAAAAATCCATTACATTAATCACCATACTATTTTTCTGACCATTTCTGAAGTATTATTGCAGGGTTTTCTTGAACCATAATACTTATAAACACCAGTAGCATCCTTTGTGGCACCAACAACAGTAGATTTGTTAGCAGATATCTGTAATACAAGTATGTTGGACAAAGATTCTGTGAGCTACACAGAATGATTCTGCAGAGAATATTGGGAACACATAAATGTGGGTGATAGGAACAAATCTGGAGTTCAGAAAGTTAAATGAGAGAAAAATGGGACTTGAAAATATGCAATGTCATGCAAAATTATGCCCAGAGAGGATTACTGTGAATGGGTACCATATTTGAAAAGTCCATTAGAAAATTACAAGCTATTATTTGGATGTACTATTTATTTAACCAATTATTTGTGCCTAGTGGCTAAATTTTGTAAAAAATCGGATGTATTCGTTAACACCTGTCTTTAGTGATACACAATATTGGATATGCCAAAGAAAGAGAATTATTT
The DNA here is from genome assembly GCF_000695815.1 of Acanthisitta chloris. Lineage (NCBI taxonomy): Eukaryota > Metazoa > Chordata > Aves > Passeriformes > Acanthisittidae > Acanthisitta > Acanthisitta chloris. The sequence goes on along the minus strand of NW_008667599.1, from coordinate 21,106 downwards.
TTCTGCTAATGACAGAGAGTGATTCCAGAAAAACTAGAGATAGCAAAACTCAATAGCCAGTTTGACTATTAAGTGGGTATTTGTTTATTCAGCACTCAGTGTGAGGGAGATAACTCCTCCTAACACGCACCCTGAGAGTATCTAGGGTTACATTTTTATGCAGTATAGGTATACATATTCATTGATTAGCTATACATATTCATTACTTAGTCCTGCATAATTATTTTAATTCCAAGAATGGGTGTTACTCTTCTTAGAACCTGACCATGCCTCCATGCTGTTTGGTGGTTGTCTTTGGGGGTCACAAAGGTGAAGACTTCAAATCTTCCTCAAGTTGAACTTTTCAACTTTACCCTCGGAGTCTGCACAGTGTCTTCTCAGCCATGGTCCCAGGCATAGGGATAGAGTAACTCAGTTTGCAGATGCTTAGTTCCTCTTATCTATAGTTCCATGTTTCAACTAACTCCTAAAATACTTAATCATATGTTATTGTTCTGCAAATTACCACAGTACTAATGATTGTTCTACAGATTAATTAACAAAGCAGACTATGCTACACAGGTTAAATAGCAACTATCATTGGGTTTCTTCGACTGCCTGGTGGGATTCATTTTTCAAGAGGACCAGAAAATGTCCCATAGCAAAGGCGAAGTTTTGACCTATGTAACATATTCCATTACTGATCTGAAAGCCTGGAGCAGGGCCAAAGACAGAAGATAGCTATGTCAGCAGTCATGTCAAAGACCTGAGGAAAGTTTGCCTGGCTCAAAGCAGACAGGTGGGAGAACAGGGTGAGCTATGTGTAGGCAGGGCTGCAGCTGCTCCCCCGCCCCCCACCTCCTTGAGCCTTAAAAGGTCTGCACTGTAATGGTGTTGGTCAACTGCAAGGCTCTGATGTAAACCCAGAAATGGCATTGATTGACTACATGGCCTTGCTGCAAGCCCTGAGGTGGATACTGAGAGCACTTGGCTCTGCCTAAAGTGCAGGCACACGTGTAATGTGATGTTGGGAAGGGTGCCAGGTGAAGGGAATCAATAAAAGGACAGTGAGATGTCTACTACATGGTGCACTCCACTACCCTGGATTCAAAGCTACTGAGACCATGCTGGTCTTTCTATTTTAGTCTCTTTTTCTTTTCCTAACTTCTACTCCTCAGTATATAAATTGTAAGCAGCAATGCAGGTATCCCATCAATGATTTGTTAAGTGCTGCGTTCAATGCCTGGCTAAAGGCTTTGTTCTTTAGGGTGTGCTGAGTTAAAGTTTGCACTGTGATGCAAGTGAATGCAGTGAAGTTTACTGTATTACTTTTTTCCAAGTGTCTTATTCACCTGGGTGACCCAACGTTTAAAAGTAAAAATTATTTCTTGATAGACCACCTGAGAATTATGTTTGTCCTGCACATCACCCAGAGTGATTCGACATCACATTCCCTTAAACCCACCAGGCAGGTCATACATCATAATATGAATATTTACATCAGCAGATAGTTGGAGATTTAGAGACATATTTTGGTTTTCCTCTAAAAATGACTTCAGTAAATTTCCTAATATTATTCTAATTCTTCAGATGTTTCTCCACATCTCTGGCAATGCTTGAACATTGGTCTGGAAAGGACACAACAAGCACCCTAAATAGTACAGATTGGATGGAAGTTTTGGATAACCTTTATGCACAACACTTGTGATGGCAATAGTCTTCTTCCATGGGAATATAAATTTGGTTTGTGGAGCAGGACATGAAAATGTGATTGGTTGAGCCAGAAGATTAAATTACTGTGGGGCTTCACTTATGGCTAGAAGCAGTCATTCCACTTCCATTTCTATTCCTGTTATAACATGATCGTGGGAATAGTGAAGACAGGATACATGAAGGATGAAGAGAATCTATATACAAGGACATGTAGTGACAAGGGGGAATAGTTTCAAACTGAGAGTAGGTATGTTGTGGTTGATAAACCAACACTTTTGATTATTGGTGTTGCGGTTTGTGAAGTAGCACCTTTGGTTGTGTATTGTGGCTTGTGAATCAGCACCCTTGAGAAGTGTGGAAGTTAGGAACTTGCAGAGGTGTACTGTACAAAATTAAGGTCTCATTATCCTCCAAGCTTCTGGAAGAATATTATAAGAATTTAAAGGCTTGTTAGACAACATCTTTGAAGGCTAAATAGTAGGCTGTTTGCTGGAGTTATGGTGATTATGCAATAAAGCATGAGGTCCCCGATGACCCTTTTCAGCCTGATGAGAACTTGTAATGAACATCATACCCCCTACTGGTGGGTCATTACAATGCCCTATCCCTAGAAGTGTTCAAGTCCAGGTTCGATGGGGCTATGAGCAAGCTAGCATAGTGAAAGGTTGCCTGCCTACAGCAGTGAGGGTAGTCTTCAAGATTCATTCCAATCCAAACTATTCTATGATTCTATGATTTGCTAAAAGTGCTCTAACGATTTTCCCATGGGCTACTACATCTCTGATCTTCAGGGCAGATTTTATAGAGACGTTGCTAGATGATACAGAATGTCTTGAGCATGTCTAAAAAAGTTTATTATTTATTTATAATAAATAACAAGTTTTTTTCAGGCTGTACATCACATTTTTGCTAATTTTTCTGTCAGTGGAAGCAGATTAAAGTGTTCAGGACACACGCTCAAAATTCCTGGCTCCTGAGGGAAGTCACAGATCAAATCATAAGATTAGTAAGCTCTGAATACAGTCTAATACCTGAATGTAGGAAATAATATCTAGTAATTATCTCAAAAAAAAAATGTGTGCAATCATTTAAAGATGGACAACAGCTTCACCATCATGATATACATAGTATATCAAACCTCAGATTCTAAATCTGTAATAAAAATACTGAAGTAGCATTATTTCAATTACAGTTTTAAACTGCCAGTTTACAAACCTAACCTCCTTTATAAATTAGCAATCCACTAAGATTATCTGCTTCCACCATCATTGTTTAAACTTACCTGCAAGAAGAAGGAATCTTATGGAGGCCCGGTTTTGATTTTTTGGATGAGAAGGTGAGAGTGAGAAACATACTTGCATATCTGCAAGTTACTCAAAGCATGTCTTGGACAAAAAATAAACAAAACAAAACAAACAAAATCCCCACAAACAAAACAAACAAAAAAACGAACAGTTTTGTCAGGGTAACTTTAGAAAGTTGTTTTATATATGTTTCATTCTCATTTACAATAAGTGCCCTTTACAGTGCTTTCAGCCTTATCATCTCAAAGGTAGACTGCTTGGACTGCTGCTTCCAATATGAACATCTTGTTCTACTATACTGGATGAATATCTACTGATTCTGACTTCCAAGAACCCTATTTCTGACAATCAAGTTTTGCTGTGAAAGTGTACAGAAGTATGAAATGTCTAACTATTTATATGTGGAAACCACAATTTTTGTTTTGCCAATCTAGTATTTATCACTAAGAAATAAAGCCACAGTGATTCTACCACCTGAAAGTGAGTTTAGCAAGATATAATTGCATTCCTGGGAGTATCTATGACTCTAATAGATTTTTAGTAAGGACTCAAACCCCATTTTGCATTGTGCCTGAGTAAAGCAACATGAAAAACTTAGCAGCTTCCCATCAATTGATCCACAATCATAGGGAGAAGAAAAAAGCCCACCACTAAAACACAAAGCATTTCAATCTCTCAGGATCTGCACATTTTAACAAACTGATTTAACTTCCTACATTGTCACAGATTAAGCACCTAGAAGATAAACAAATTATATCTTTCATATTAACACCTTTTTGAGGAATGAGGGGTCCAGATAAGCCTGGAGGCTTATGAGCTTTTGACTGTCCTATTCAGGTTTAAAAATGGGGTCTTCACATAAGTTAAGGATTCTTTTCAGGAGCTCTGAATAAATGGGATAAGTTGGGCTAGTT
>NW_008667599.1:0-17141 GCF_000695815.1 Acanthisitta chloris | reverse complement strand
CTGCCCCTACAGGAGGCTCCAGGGTACCCATATGCATCCATAAGGTGAGAGGGCAGTCCATCGTCACCCAAAACATTTCTGTGTCTTTCTGAACAATGAGCATATGGGAAGGAGCCTGCTTTAGACACTTTGAGGACAGGCTGAATAACAGACTGATGCCAAATTTCTAATTCACTCAGGACACAGCCAGAGAGATTTTACGCACTGACTGTGTACAGGCTCTTAAATAACATGTTCCCTAAGAAAATAATAAGTTCATTAAAATTCTACATATCTGATGATATGAACCCATGCTACTGGTAAAATCAAACCCTTTCCACACAAATCCACAGTAAGCTGGCCCACCTGGCAAAACAGTCCTGACTCAAGATTAGTTAACTTTAGGTGCAACCTATAGGTTTATAAAGCAGACACCTAAGAAATTATAAAAGCACTAAAAACTGTGATGCACTCATCCTGGAGCTCATTTCCAATGTTTCATGAAGAAATAAGAAACAAAAGAAAACATGTTATTAATGGATTGTCTATGGAAGAAGCAATCTTTTTAGGCCCTCCTAGGCAAACTACAAGGGTCCTAAGGCTTGACATTCATGAGACTATAAATAATGTGAAAATAACCAATAGCCCAGATTCCTCTCAGACAGAAGAGATGCTCAAGAACTCATAAGACAAAAATAATTTTGGGAATTACAGTGCAATTCCTTCTATGTATTTATTGTTTTCTGTGAAAAACAAGTCAGGTTCTTTGTCCTATGCTGCTGCTGATACTACTACTACTACTACTACTGCTATTACTACTAGATAAGTAGCAACCTAAAAATTTTGGTCTCCTTTTATTCATCAACAATTTTTACATTTTTCAATATTTTTTTTATTATTCTCACCTTAAATTACCTTTCTGCATTTACATCTGCTTGGAAATTTTACTTTATGCATCTGCTCCAGTTCAGCCCCCTGAACATGCTTCTAGCCCCTTCAGCAACTCTTCTAGCTGAAATCCCTTGATTAAATCCATAGGTACAAGGAATTGCTTGAAATATTTCCAAAAAGATTTTACCATTGCCGTGTACTGTAATATTAAGTATTCGGTTTTGTGTGAAACAAACAAACAAAAAATAATCAATCTGATCCACTGTAGAACTATGTTAGGCTTTTCAGACAGGTGTCTCATAATCATCTTAGTATCAACATATATGTAAACATCTTGCCCATCCTCACTACTTCCATGGACAACAAAAACTTTCATTTCCATTTCTTCATGTCACTAAAGTCTACTGTTTCATGAGATGTTTCAATTACAGAGTCACATAATCAAACAGGTTGGAAATAGACCTCTGAGATCATCAAATCCAGCCTATAACCTAATACTACCATGTCAAATAGAGCATGGTACAAAGTGCCACATCCAGTTTGTGTAGGAATGGGGACTCTACCACCTCCCTAGACAGTCCATTCCAGTGTCTAATCACCCTTTCTGTGAAGAAATTCTTCCTAATGCCTATCTTAAACCTCCCCTGGTTCAGCTTGAGACTACATCCTTTAATCTTGTCACTAGTTGCCTGGGAGAAGAGACTGAGCCCACCTGGCTACAACCTCCTGCCAGGTAGTGCTACAGAGTGATAAGGCCACCCTTAAGCATCCTCCTCCCCAGACTAAAGAACCTCAGCTCCCTCAACTGCTTATCATAAGACTTGTGTTCCAGACACTTCACCAGCTTCATTGCCCTTCTCTGGACATGCTCCAACATGTTAATATCCTTCTTGGAGTGAAGGACCCAGAACTGAACACAGTACTTGAGGTGTAGCATCACCAGTGCCATGTACAGAGGGACAATCACTTTCTTAATCCTGCTGGCCACACTATTTCCGATACACACCAGGATGCCATTGGTCTTCTCAGCTACCTGGACACACTTTCTGGCTCATGTTCCGCTGCTGCCGAACAAAGCCTCCTAGTCCTTCTCCACTGATCTGCTTTCCAAACACTCTTCCCCCAGGCTGTAGTGCTGCATAGGGTTATTGCAGCTGAAGTATAAAACCCAGCACTTAGTCTTCTTGAGCCTCATACTGCTGATCCCAACACATCTATCTAGCCTGTCCAGATCCCTCTGCAGAGCCTTCTTACCCTCCAGCAGCTCCATAACCCCTCAACATCCACTTAAAATTTTCATAGTAATATGTGACCACAAAATTTAAAAGACAAAATAAAAACAATTGTCCTTACCTTTAGCCAAAGTAGCATAACATATGAAGCAGAATAATATGAGAAATGTTATCAATCTAATGTTCATCACCTTTTTGAAATGTATTATTCCTGAGGCCAATGGCATATTATAAATGCAAAATATATAGGCAACCTGAGAATTTTTCCTGTCCTGAGAGCTGTGTTATTTAATCCCCTCTCTATCATTAAATGATAATCTTACAGTACTATAGCCACCCTAGATACCTACTTGATGCAAGTTTTTCAGTGAAAAAGTTTATCTGATTTGTTTTAAAGACTCATTAATATTATATATTTCATGCTAGATGGAGAATTTCATGGTGTCGCTATACAGAAAGCTACACTAAAAAGAATTAACAACTGGGAACTGTGTCATAACTGAATGCAGAAATTAAGCTGAAATGAAAGAACCTATTTTCCATTTGCAGGAAATAAATGAATTGTTTTAGGACCAAGATAATAAATTAAAAGTCTTTGCTTTAAATATTTCTAATGAACAGAATTGAATGGAATTTTTGTCTAGAAAGTATGACCTGAAAGAAAACAGAAATAAACAAAATCTCATTTTAAAGTTTGAGTTATAACATCAGCTTTGGACGTGGTAAGGTGCTGGCCTCTTGATTCCAGTCGTTACACAAAGGGAGAGAGAAGATCCAGCTACTGACTTAGAGTAGGAAGAATAATGACACTCCTACAGAGTAAGAAAGACCAAGAAGATTGTGTGAGCACACAGCCCCTAGGAAGTTGCTTTCAGAACTTCCTACACAAATTTATAAGGGTTTTAAAAAAATACAGAAAAAAACCTCCTGTTGTTGTTCTGACAAACCTTAAAAAGGGTGTATCTGCTTCATGCAGTCAGCAATTGGGAACAAATGCTTCTCCTTTCGTAATGGGTCACAGCTGGTTTCAGCAATGGATTGAATGCTTCAAGTTTGGTATGATCAACCATTTATTCAGCTTAAGCAGAGACATTTGACACTAGTGATGGCAAACTTGGATGGATTAATTGCATACTTTGAATATACCACCAAGAACAAAAACAGCTAAGAGAGCGAAGAAATCAAACTTGTTTGATGGGTAAAGCAGGACTGGATGAAAACCTTAAGCAAAGCAATGAGGGGAATGCAAAATGGATGGGAGATGTGCAGAAATAAAAACCTCATGTGACAGTCTCAGCCTACACCTATTTTTTTCTGCACAAAATATCTTCTTGCCAATCTGCACTAAACATGAGAAAGATGTGGTAAAGAGGATAACAGGAAGTATTTCCTAGAGAGCTGTTCTAAACAGCAGTAAGAAAATTTCAATTTGTATTAATCATTCATGGTTTAAGACACAGATTTGCATCTTTAAAAGCACACTACTCTGGTGAAATTTATGACAAGCAGGAGAGGACTATTTTTACCAAATTTCTTGAAAGACTTTACCCAGGCTTTGCTGAAAAAGGTCATGTAAAGAAGTCTGACAATTCGAGTTGCCCCAGAAATTACAATGTGAAATACTAATATTTTCTCTCATTGTACTAAACACTGTACAATCACCAATGAAAAATAAAATTTTCCATGTAACTCTCAGTATAAAGGCAGGATGATGCAAAATGCCTGAATTCAAGAAATGATGGAAATTTGATTTCACAATGACATGGTGTGAAAGAAGAACCTTTTTTTTAATTATTTTTATGTTGTCACCAATTACTTAATTTTGATTCCATATGAAGAAAGGAAGCTTTGTGAATCTACTCATAGCCTTCAGAATAAAAGTGATCTCCAGTACCATAGTGACATTCACAGCGTTCAATATGGTACAGAATTAGTTTGAAATCTTTATAGTGAATATGTAAATTTGTATGCCCACTCTTCAAAAGGATGACTTTCACTAGCAGATGTTTTGCCATTACTTTATAATTAATTATTTCTATGCCTGCAGCACTTAAAAACTCTAATAGAGATGGAGACCCTATGTGAACAAGGCACCTTGCAGATGTCTAATACGTGAATATTTTGGACCCAGTTTATCACAAAAAAAAATAGAACAATACCAAGGTTTCAGATATTTTCCAGAGCAGGTAAAAAGAGTGATAATTCCCTATAATTCTGAGTCCTTTATGAAACATGTAGAGACATAGATTTATCATTCTCATTGGCTTTTTAATTATAGCAAGGAACAAATATGGACAGTAAGTGATGAATGCTAAATATTGACAATTGCTTCATTTGCCACCAAAATGGTTCACCAAGACAGATGGTTACTTATCTCACACTTCTTTAAATCTGGTCCCAAATATGAAAAAGGTAGGAAAGAAACACCAGGACACATTAGGAAAGAAATCTTCACTTGGAGTCAATTTTATCTGAAATTAAAAATTCATTCCTTCCTTCCTTCCTTCCTTCCTTCCTTCCTTCCTTCCTTCCTTCCTTCCTTCCTTCCTTCCTTCCTTCCACCCTCATCACCCTCATTAATTCCCATGCAGCATTCTTCTGCTCTCCTGCAGTGACAGGAAACTGAAGAAAATTGATGCACTAACAGTTCTAATATGACATTTGAATAAGTGACTTTTTGATTTTCAATTAATCTTGCACAAAGAGGAAATATTGCAATTTTCCCTTTTGTTCTAGACTGGTTTTGTTCACCAGGCTAGTGTTGGTAGGAATGAACAGACAGGGATAGGTTGGGGAGGGGAAAACTGATGCCTGATTCAAACACTCCACTGTTATTTGCACAAAATGAGACAAGACTACCCTGCAATAATTAAACTCTGAAGGGGGAAACAGGTAGGAGAGAGAGTATTCTTGCCATTTGTTTGAGTCAATTTTATGCTTTTATAAGCTGTCTGGCTGGAAGTGTTAAAGTTACTTTTAATAACACTTCCTTTCAAAAGAATTTTATTTGAGATTTCCCATCAGGGCTACCACCCTTGCAGCAGGATTCTTTTCTTCCTTCTAGACCTTTGTTCTTTCAGCTTTCCCCTCTCTTCCTGCCTCTTCCTCCCACCGTGAACACTGGCATTGTTCTATTTGTCTAAGATAAACCAGGCTGCATAACACAGCATAAAGTCAATTTTGTATATTAGTGTACACAAAAAATAAATAAATAAGTCTAAGAAAAATTATGCATAATAACAGCCTTTCCTAAGATGCTTGGCAACAGAAAACCAAGACATCAATCACCATGTAGTCTGGTTTGACTTCAATTAGCTTAGAAAAAATGTCATTGCAAGAGAGAAAATTTTCATTACCTAGTTACAGAGCAGACTACTAAATGGGCCAAGAGAATTTGGACAAAGCATTTCTAACTTTAGAAAACAGAAAAGTAAAGTTAGTCAAAGCAAAAAGAATTTCTGAGGAATATTTGAAAGAGTTTGGAGAATATATCTTAATATCATGGGCAACTCTTTCTATAAGAAAGTTTTCAAAGCTATTTGGTGTGTCTGTATGTTAATGCACTTCAATTCAGTTTATATCTTATGTCATCAAGCAAAAAAATAAAAAGCATACATAAAGAAAAACAAACCAAGAAGCATGGCCATGGATTGTGGGAATTAAATTATCTCTTTTTCTATCACATCACCCAGGAACCTCTGTCAATGAATAATATGGGTTAATGTGGTTTTAACAGTCTATATCCACCAAACTGTGGACTGATATATGAGGCTAGGTCAGTTAAAAATCCATTTCGTTACCAAGTATGCACTTTTAAACTATCATTTAAGAGGTTGTTTTAGGAGATACTAAATATTTGCACAGCAAAACCCACAAACTGTAAATTAGTGGTTGTCTGTTAGTATTATTTAATCTGCATTTCTGAAAAAACACAGCCTAAATTTTCATTTTGTGGTTTTCCTTGTGGCTTAGGAGAAGCAAGGAAAATGAAATAGTTTCACAGGGAAATAGTTCCTCCTTTACCTGCAGCAGATCCCCTAAGATACTTAAACTTGATATTTTTTACAATCTCACTTTATTTTTGCACAGGCATTTTACACAGGCATTTACAAACTCTGTCCATTATTTATACACTTTAGCATACCTTTAATATCATCAGAATCAGCCTTTTTTGATTTTTCAGCTGTCTAGGAAGGAGCTATGATTTTTGCTAATGTTTTCGGGTACCTAATGTTAAACTCCTAGCTTCCAAACATTTCAGACCTGACACATTAATGCTGTTCAGGTCAATTGCTCTTCTGATTTCATTAAAAGGAAGAAGATGCCCTTTCATACATGAATGTAAATCATAATATACTTAATTCACTCTCACATACAAAGTCCAAACCATTTTCATGTCTGCAGCAACAACAAAAGAATTTGTGGATAGGGGCAGAGTAATTGATATAATCTACCTGGACTTATGCAAGGCATTTAACACTGTCCTGCACAATATCCTTGTCTCCAAATTGGAGAGACATGGATTGGATGGGCAGACCACTTGGTGGATAAAGGACTGGCTGGACGGATGCACACAGAGTTGTGGTCAGCGACTCATTGTCCATGTGGAGGCCAGTGAGGAGTGGTGTCCCTCAGGGGTCGGTGCTGGGGCAGATACTGTTGAACTTCTTTGTCAGTGACATGGACTGTAGGATTGAGTGTGCCCTCAGCAAGTTTGCTGATGACACCAAGTTATGTGGGGCAGTCCACACGCTGGAGGGAAAAGATGCCATCCAGAGGGACCTTGACAGGCTTGAGAAGTGAGCTAATGCAAGCCTCATGAAATTCAACAAAATGAAGTGCAAGGTCCAACATCTGGGTCGTGGCAATCCCAGGAACACCTACAGGTTGAGTGGGGAAGCAATTGAGACCAGCAATGAGGGGAGATACTTCGGTGTGATGGTGGATGAGAAGCTCTAATTAGTGTTAACTGTGTCTCTTCTCCTATTAGTGGATCCATCAAAATATTATTGATCATTTCCACCTGAAGAAAACCCCAATCAATCTCCCTGTTTATAGTTTGGTGTATTAATATGTGGACCTTTATGATGTTCTGAGGTCTGGTGGTATATTTATATATCTGAAGCATTTGCCCTCTTTTCAAGAACTCATGGCATCGACAAAACCAATTTCTTTACTGCTGTCTAGCCATGACCAATACTGAAGCCTGAGTGCTTTTTCAGTATGCTTTCTTGCATTTTCTCAAATGAATTTGTTTCTTCCTTTTTTTCTTCCCCAGCTTTGAAAAATAATTTTTACATTCCTGAACTGCTCTTTTTTTTCAATAGGTATTAGTCTTATACCTTAATTAAGGAAAGGAGAATAAATATATTAATTTTGTGAATAAGTTATTTAATCCATATTTCTGTTGTATCAAAGAGTTAAATACAATCCACATGTGTTGTAAATGTTGTTTAATGGGAGTTTCTGTAGCTTCGCTTTTGCTTTTTTTTTTTTTTTGTAAATGTCTTGAATGCTTTAGACGTTCAAATCTGTTTCTTCTCTGAACTTCATCTGCTGAAATTGCATTCAAATGTCCAACTCTCCTGGTCCAGTAAGACACAAGATGGTTCAATCAATTTCCTCAACATGAATTAAGACACAAACAAGGTCAAATATCACAAAGGAGTGAGATATTATTATTGGTCACACAAGGGGGATAAGGGACAATAGAAGAGCTAGAAAAAAAAAGGAGGAAGTAAGCAAGATTTGTGATGCAAAAGCTGAGATAGTCACCACCATGGATCCAGTGGCATCCTAATGGCCTGTATTCATCTTTTCTTCAGTGGTAGGTGCATGCACACATACACACACACCAAGTTTCTGGGTCCTGGTCCTTTCTTATAGGACTCTGCCAGGGTGCTGTTCAGCCAGCTCACCTTGAGTTGCTGGGTGAGCGCATAGTGATTTCCAGCACAGACACAGTAAAGCTTCCTTGCGAATGTCCTGGGAAAGGTGTGGCCCAGGTGCAGCTAGAGATTTACAGCAGAGAGTAGAATTTCCCTTTATCGTAAGAAAGCTGCGGTTAGGTGGCAGGTGGAGATTTATGGTGGACAATGGAGTCTTGTTTTCTCCAGGGAAACTTGCTGCAGTTAGAGGTTTACTGTGGCTTGTTGTTTCCTGTGCTTTCACTTCAGCTATAACCAGCGGTATAGGCAGAATTTCCTGTTTTTCATTTTTGTTCTCTGAGCTCAGCAAACTTTGAGGCAAACTATCAGGCCCTTGCCACACAACAAGCTGTCAATGTCAGGCAATGTTGAAACAAATATTTCTTAAGGGTCTCTTGCACCAACTTTTGTTACAAGTGAATTTCTTTCTTCCTCAACATCTCCTTAGTCATGGCTGGGCTTATATTCCTTCAAATATCTCCATAACTTCATTTATTTAGTTTGATAATGGCTAATCCTAGGTACAGTTGTACTGTGATTCAGCAGGCCAATTAAAGCAGTTAAGTATCATATATTTTTAATGTAATATATTAGGTACACAGCTTTCACAGCATGTCATCTATAGTCTTGCATCTCCTAATCTTGATCTCAGGCCACTGGAGGATTTTTTTGTCCATTTGGCTAGTTCCGATCTATGTACGTAAGATAAAGTACAATGATTTTCCCATATATTCCATTTGGGATTGTTCTGCTTGGTGAACTCCAAATGGCTGAAACTGAAAATATCAAATTTAGCAAGCCTGTAACACTTATCAATAAAGGATAGACAGCAAAGCCTCAAAAGAAATGAGATTTAAAGTTATGAATATTTAAATTTGGCATATTTACAATTGCATACAGATCATTTTTCATCCTGTTTTTCATGGTGATCTCAGTCTAACACCATTTAGTGTACTGAGTGGACAATCAATAGATTGAAATTACCTTAACTGCTCAAAGCTCTGCAGTGATAAGCAGCCCAGTATTTCTAGATCTATTTGGCAAAATAGTTTCTCTTACTCTTACTGGGCACAAACATGTTCTTCCTAAGAATAAGGGAGAAACTAATCTTCACTAATATTGTAATTTAAACTATTAAGAGATAAAGGAAAGGATAATTTTTTGACTTTGCCATAAAAGACGGTGAACAATAGTTACAGCTCGGGTAGTTGGTAACCCTATAATTAATCTTTCTTGATACATATTTGGTGTTGGCTACTCAAATTGAAAACAATATTTTGACTGTTCAGTTACAGTGCTTATAGTACTGTATTTACAGTAGCATTTAGAAATACATTTTTATTCTAGTTGCAGTTTCAAATGACAGACATTCTCCATAAACACAGGAAAGCACAATTACCTTTCCCCCTCTGCTCAATGTTTAGAAAGCCAAGAAACATTCAGGGAGATTAAGGAGAGCAATCAAGAAACTATCTGTGAGATTCATTGATGCTATTTATATGCTTCAAAATTAGACGCTTAAACCTAAGCTGTCCACCCTGATTTGGTTTTGCTGTCAGCAGCAAGAAATAGTCAGTTTAAAGAATGATCTATCACATACCATGACAGACAAATAAGGTGGATATATGTTTTAGAAGATGCTTATTTTCTTCATGGGCAATAAATTTAATATTTTTTATATCTTTGTTCATATATATATGATTTTTTCCAAGATGTGTTGATGTACAAAGAAAATTCAGTATATACATGACAATTAAAGATATTTGATATCTATAGTTAGGTATGCTGAGTGCCCTTTTAACATCTGAGTTATTTGCGCTGTATTCTGTATCAGGCAGCGTTATTTGATGTCACTGTTAAATGAGCAGAAACATGAAAGGGAACAGATGCTTGGAATCCATTACTGTAAAGAACTGTATTGCTTAAGTCTATGTCTTCATAGTCATCTTCATAATGATCTTTGACTGACAGCAAGTCAGATTCTGATACCTTTCTCATGTCCAATACTTCTGCTTCAGGTGATAGGTTAAACATGTTTTTAGGTTCCGTGAAACATTTCTGCAGATCTGACTGTGTTCCACTGAATTGCAGATGGTACTGATGATTCCTCTTCACTCTTATATTAATCCTTTGGCTCCATATGACTTTTCCTTAGTTCAAAAAGGAGTTAAGTTAGACTCATCTGAACCTTGATTTATCCGTAAGTTTAATTTTCAGCCCATATGTCATACTGATTTTGAGTAGAATTGTCATAAAATTATTTTTCATTAATATTCCTTTAATGTTGAACTAAGATAAATAGAAGGTCTGTCTTGGCTTGCTTTGCTTTGGGATTTTTGGTTGGTTTTGTTTGTTTGGTTTGGTTAGGATTTTGGCTTTGGTTTTGTTTTGTTTTGTTTTGATTGTTTGTTTTTCATTGCTATGGGATCGAATTGATTGGCATCAGAAAGCACACAAAAAAAACATAGGAATTGCTCCTGTAGTCATGTGGCTACTCCAGTGCAGTCCACACCCCTCAACTCAGCTTTCTTCAATTTTAAGCCCTTTCCTTAAATGAGTCTTCCACAGGAGCTGAGCAGTTCCAGGACAGCACCATAGCACCATTGGTTTTGGTCATAAACAGAGCTGGTAGTTTCCAAAGGCAGCTGAATCTTGATGGGCCGAATGCAGTTATGGCATTATTCTCTTTTGCTGACATAATGAAAAGGCAGATCTGTTGTTATTGCTCCTGGGGGAGGGCCTGTGGGAGAGTTACTAATTCCTCCTTTTCTTTCATAACCCTTTCCTTTTTTTTTTTTTTTTTTTTTTTTCTTTTATTTCTACCTCCCCTTCCCATAACAGAAATACTCAAACTCTAATTACTGACTGGAGTGCTCTAGTGTTTGTTCTTGTTCCCACTCAGGGTCCTGTGCTGTAATTCCAAGAAATAATTAAGGCTATTCCTTTCAGGCTGGACTTTGGGTTTTTCATTTCTCCCTGCCAAGTTTCAACTACTTAAAATAGAAATGCTTAATAAAGGAAAGAGAATGAATTTTGATGCTATCAGTTGTTAAGTAATTTAAGTTGTAGCTGTAGTAACCTTAGTGTATATGAACCTTAGACTTGGAGCTGATTGATCAAATACAGTTACAGAATAATTTAGACCAGTGGAATATTTCAGTAATGAAATAGAAATTCGTTCTGGGCACATTTAAAGCTCTCTCTTGTCATTTATTCCTGACTCTTGAGAGTCAGGTTCCATAGAGATGTGTGAGTTCCTGAAAAAGCTTCAAATAAATTGTTCAACTTCATATCACTAGCTGAGATTGTCAGCTGATGTTTCCCAACCCTATAATATCTTGAAAGTGTGACAGAATGTAATAGAATCCAGAAACCTGTGCAGATAACTAGCATATATATATCCAGACAAAAGATAGTCTTTGCTGAGAGTAGCTTATTACCTTCTGGGTCAATGGCTCTTCTCTTCCTACAGTGTTCTTATTACAAGACTATTTTTAAATGACTAATAACACAGAATGGGATCAGAGGTCACAGTAATGGCCACTGCAGTATCTTCAATTTTATGACCCAAATGATTGAACAGGGGATTGAATATTTGAAACCATGTATCTTGTTTGAAGATTAACCTATGGCCAATTAGAAACCCAAGATGAGTTGTTTTATTGTACCATGTCTCAGTTATCAATAAACTGGGCATAATGACACTTTACATCTTTAAATACCATATCATGAAAAAAAAACTTACAGGGACTTTATAAATGTGACATAGTATTACTGGTAAAATGGCTTAAAATATTGAGCATGTTATTGCTTTCCACTGTATTGTTAAATTCCATCACCTCAATATTAATTTTAACTCTGGGTAGTGATATTTTAAATCTTTAAGCATTTGTGACAGTGGTCATTTGAATTCCCTTTGGAACCCAGGCACTTAACAATTCACTGCGGTTGGATTACATGTCTGATGCCTTACAATTAGTACTGTGTTCCTTGATAGGCATAGCCACTGAAATTGTGAATAGGTTAAATAGTTCATTAACAGGGGAAGCAAAAAATGGAGTAGGTGACTTATTCTTTACATTCTTTTCCTGCTGTTTCTTGGTGGTGTATTCTCCACAGTCCTTAACCAAATGGAAAAATGGATCTCATTTTAATCCAACATATTCCTTTAACATTTAAGAACAAGACTTGGTCTGGTTCAACCAGACATCTTTTCTGCTTGTACTACACTCTTTGCACCTACTTGCAGGTTATACTACCTGAACCTTTATGCTGCTTGCATAACTGTCCCACAAGTTTTTTTGCCCCTTGGTGATTGCATATTATTTAAATATTATGTTTAACTTTGTTAATGATACATTGTTTCCTGTGTTACTATTATGTTGTATAGCAGCATCACAGTGTTATAAGATGCTTATATGTAGTGTGTGGATACACTATTTTGGTATGTTTGCATTTGTTTTTGAAGAAAATGTTAATTCTTTCTTGTTTAGTATCTTTTTACAGGATCCTTCATTGATAATTCTCTAAAGCAAAATAATCAAAGAATTCCCAAACTGTAAGCTGTAGTACAACCAGCACAGTTTGTCAGATTTATTCATTCTGCAATAAAATTTCAAGTTTGTTTTTCAACAAAAGTGAAGAGTAAGTTTGTGGTAAAAGAATGTAAGTGGTGGACAGGAAGAGGAACTCACTCAATGGCATCTTGATGTTAGACCCTTTATTCTACAGGACTTCTTTACCTCTTCAAAACGCTGCATAAAACAAGATCCACTAAATGAATGCCTGTAGAAATAATTAGAGTAACCTCCTCTCTCTTCTTTTATCAAAAAAATCGTGTATTTCTTAGGTACACTTCATATACAGCAGTGGATGACACAATAAAGCCCTATGGTGCTGTGGCTGATGTGTCACATCTTTCATGGCAGGAAACTTCCAAAAAGCAAGGATTCATGTCGACAGAGAGGTTAGATCTACTTTAAAAGAAAACAGTTCAATGATTTTCAAATAAATTACTGTGAAAAACTTTGTTCTTCCTAGGATAAGTTTATTTTGACCTTTCATTGCATTTCAAGATTTAGAGACCTATCAAAACATAAGGATTTTTGATGAGCAGAAATTGTTTTTAACAACTGTAATACACGTCACTGCACCTATCCAAACCATCTTGAATACTGTTGGTTAAAATATATGTCTAACAGAATGATGTTATTCACTAGTCTCTGAATCTATTATGAGAGAGTTAGAAAATTATGAAGATCCTTATCTTTAGGAGGGTTTCTCCTAACTGCATCTGTTAGGTGTTTAAACCCTGAAACAATGGAACTAATACATATTTTGAGGTTTTTTTGTTTGTTTGCTTGTTTTTTTCCCTTTTAATACATATTTTCTCCACTGGGTTTTGAAGAACTAAATTTCTTTAGAATAGCTTGCCTCATGTTAAATGCATTTTTAGCTTAATAATAGTTTCTGCCACTGAGCTACACCAGTTTACTAATAAGCTTAATTTAAAATAGCTTTTCTTTTGATAATTTTTGATCCTTTGTCTTTAAAAACTCCTTCTCATGTTTTCAGAGGCATGTGGAAGAATGTGCATGAACACCCAATATATTTCTATAAAAAGAATTGCTCTGTTTATAACCTCTCTGTTATTTTTCTTCCTTTTCAAACCAAACAGTCACCATTGCATTTATGTCTCCTAACTAGCTGGCATTTTGAAGCTAGACAGCTAAAACATGCAGATTCCAAGGCAACATCAAATAGAGTGATTATTTAAACATCCTCTGAAATCTGTTTGTCTGCTTGACCTAACTACTGACTTAAATGTAATAAGAAGGCATTTTAACACCATTAGTATCTGGATTCCAGCCAAAGAAAATCTCCTTACTTTATATCCCTTTAGACTGCATTGATGAAACAGCCTAAAAGCAGGTTTAGCATTTGTTAATTCATTTTAAATGGGAAGGGAACTAACAGTGTATTACTGGGAGACAAAAAACAAGGTTCTGAAGGTTAAAGAACCTTTCCTGAGTTGAAGATTTCCTAACCTATGTAGTAATATGATTGCTTGGTTTTGTGCTATCATAAGAGATTTTAAGCCTATATGGTATGGTGATTTCAGACAGAACATGCTTTTGAAATTGCAGTGTAGAGAGGTTTTTCTCCTATTTCATCCCAAGATGGCTTTTTTTTTTTTCCCATCTCTTGTATTAATGCCTTTGGCACAATGAAATTAAGCAGTCCAGATTTCTAATGCAAACCACTCAGGACAAGATGCTAAGTGATTCTAAGTGTTTTGTTGAGAGCCACTTTGTAATGTTTAAGTAAACACTACAAATTATGGTTATGTCATATATAATGTAGACTGAAACCCTTGAGCAATGTATTATTCATAAAATACATCATTTTATCAGTTTGATCATAGTTTTGTTTTTTTCTTTAAAGAAGAAGATGATAAGGATTTTAGTCCAGTTACCAAAGTAGCATGCTCAATGGAAGGAAAGGCACATCCTTGAAAAATTCATTTTCCTTTTCATACCAGATCTTTTATTATCTGGATAAAATATGTGGTTTTCTTAAGGTGCTCTTTCATATGATGCAGCAGAACTAGCACATTTGGCTATTAGAAAATTTTATACACCAGTTTCAATAGCTTAATTTATGGTGTCAGCATGTTGTTTGTCCGTACTTTGCTAATATTTTATGCTTTTTATTGATTCAAATGCAAGTTATTCTGCTATTAAGAAAATAATAATTCCATAACAGTATGCCGATGAGAAACTATACTACAATATATCAAATAGAGTTTAATAATTAGGCTTATATGTTTATATGTACTTACATAGTGTTGTATTAAGTCATACCATCACTCAGAGCTTCTAACTGTAGTTTAGGTTCTCCTGTAACTTGTATGCTCAGCGTGCAGAATAAAACCAGATATCTATATGTTGCGACCGCACTCCTTGTACTCTTAACAGATGTGAACCTTGAAAAGAAGAAAATGCTCATGCCACACTGGATTTTCATAATATGTAAGGGTGGAGCCACTGGCTTTGTGTGCATATGTGCAAATGTTTTATTCCTTGATGACAGGTCAGTGTTAGCATGGAAATATTCCATATCTGTTAGGCACATATAAGGAGGCATGGGCACGAGGGAGCAAAGCATTTTGACAACCTTCTAAAGTCTCTGTGTGAGCTGTGGTATAGTATTGTGTCTCAGGAATGTTTATGGTTGCAACTTGTACACTGCTTCACACAAATTCAGGTGTGATGAATAACATGAATAAGATGTTTTAGAAGAAGGAAATATTAGCATAAAAATATCTGAGGGATGAATAGATCTTTTAAAATATTGCTACAGGTAATATGATAATGCATAGAATATTTTTTGCAGAATAGTGCTGCAATAAATAATTTTCTTACATGCTTTTGAAAGAGTTCTTTGTAGACAAAACTCTGGTTTCTCTATCTGAGCTTTATGAATTTTAACTTCTTATATTCCCCTATAAAATATAGTATTTACATAATCTTTGCATATGATTTCTGAAAATGGTTATTTGTTGCTCTGTTCTGTCCTCCCCACCCTGAGTTTGGGAAGGGTGTTTTTTGCCTGATAATTGTTTTCTACTATTGGCAAAAAATTGTTGTCAGTCACTGATTGCCCCTTGTTGTTGTGTTGCTAATATAAGAAGAGCACGGGGCTTCCATCTCCTCACAACATCAACTGAGAAAATTAGATAAAACTTACATACCCTAACATTAAGCCTATTATGTGGGTATGACTCAAAGGTGGCATCAGGGTGAGCATGTGTATGTGCACTGGTGTATGAAGAGAAAGGACGAAAGGGTAACAAATGTCTTTTAATCTCAGGCAGTCTCAAATTTCATTAGTTCTAAAAAGGGTGGAATGAAACAAGCTGTTTTCATTGTGTGAAATGTGTCCCAGCATTACAAGGGCATCTCTTGAGGAGATTTGAAAAAGGTGGGTCTCCAGATTCCTCAGTCCTTTAAGGTTTTATGAAATTAATTTGATCATGCCATTACTGTTCTTCTTGTTCCTCTTCTCCCCTCATGCACATTTCTTTTTGTTAAAGGAGATCTGTGCATCTTTTTCTGTTTTGTTTTTGTTTTTCTGTTTGTTTTGTTTTGCTTTTGGTTTGGTTTGGTTAGGTTTCTTTAACCATTATGGACATATTCATTACATTAGCTATACAAATCTTGTCCATGTGAAGACAATATTGCGATAAGAAACATCAGTGTGATCACAAAAGAAGTTTTATTATATCTTAGTCACTCTAACAGATTCAAAAGTTCTTTGCTGGGAATTATGGAAAAGATACATGAGAGGAGCTTAACATTTCTGGGTGATGAAGCTGTTGTTTCAAAGAAGGCAATTCTCCCCTTCTACTCTACTCTTGTGAGACCCCACCTGGAGTCCTGTGTACAGTTCTGGTGTACCCAGCATAAGAGAGACATAGAACTGTTGGAGCAAAGCCAGAGGAGGGCCATGAAGCTGATAAAAGGACTGGAACACCTCCCCTATGAAAGACAGGCTGATACAGCTGGGCCTGTTCAGCTTGGAGAAGAGAATGTGGAGACCTCATAATAACCTTCCAGTATCTTAAGGGGGCCTACAGCAAAGCCAGAGAGAGATTCTTCCTTAGGAACTGCCGTGATAGGACATGGGGCAATGGGTAAAAATTGAAAGAGAGGAAATGTAGATTAGGTATTAGGAAGCAGTTTTTTAATGTGAGGGTGATAAGACACAGGCACAGCTTGCTCAGGGAGGTTGTGGATGTCCCAACCCTGTCAGTGATCAATGCCAGGTTGGATGAAGCCTTGACCAATCTGGTCTACTGGGAGGTATTCCTGCTCAGGGCAGGGTGGGATGGGACTAGATGAACTTTAAGGTCACTACTCTTGATGCACAGTATGTTCAGTTCATTCTGTTAATAATACTAAAGCTAGATGAATCACATATATCTTGATTTATGATACAGTGACCTGGAATATGCAGGAATATGCAATGCATTAGCAGCTGTTTTTAATGGAGTTTCCTCTTTGGAGTCTTCCTTCTCAGGTATGAAATCATAGAATCATAGAATCACAGA
>NW_008667598.1:44167-68617 GCF_000695815.1 Acanthisitta chloris | reverse complement strand
ATATATATAAAGTGGCTATCTTAACATATAAGTATGTGGACTTTATCATGAGCATTGGTTGCTTGTACCATCAAAAAATATGATGCCAAAAATACATTAGGAATCACATTATCCAAGCACAAAACAAACAAACAAACCAAAAACAAGAGTTGAAAGAAACTTGTATTAATCATTTGGAATGTGTATTGCTATTTGGAGTATTTTAGGCATTAACAAGACTTATAATGGCAAACAAGCTGGAACTTCATAAGATTCTCTTCAAGGCTGGGAAAGAGAAACTATTACTGTAAAAATGCTTTAAGCATTTTTCAGGCATGATTCTACAAAATCAAAACAAAACCACCAAGGAGCAAGTCAGATGCTTCTTCACCCTCAATATGAAAACCAAACATTTTTCCTTTCATTTTTTAATTTACTGGGGCACTGCCAGCAGCTTGATTTACAGAATAGGCTTGGTATTGCAGGGTTGCAAGCAAGGAAACTCATCTTAACAGAAGGAAAATCAGCGCAGTTGAACACTACTTACTGCTTTGATAATTTATGAATATGTGCCTTCCATTAGCCTAAGTATGCCAGACCCTTGGAATAATCTAATAGTCCAGTGTTTTAGAATGAGGACAACTATTTTTAGCATTGCAGAAATGGAGCGGAATGTTCAACAATGTACTGTCAGAGGGCTGGAGCAGCATCCTCCCCCGTGGAGCACGTACAGAGCTAGTCCAGAGCCACCAGCAGGGGCAGAGCTTCACCTTTAATGAATTTAAATCCCACGCCAATTTACTACATTATATGACACCTTCCTAAGCCTACTGGAAGATTTCCTTGTTTCTTTAAACAGGCTCCTGTTAATGGTTAGGATCACCTAATAGTATAGTAGTTATATAAAAATATATTCAGATAAGATTTATTAAAACTTGCCCCATGAATCTCCTGGATTAGTCATGTCAGCAAGTTCCTGCTAAATATTTAGTTAATGGCATTTTGGTTTCAGTGCATCTACTGATCCTTTCATTCCCTCTTGGTTACTGCTGAACTAAACCGTACTCAGCACTTGCTCAGGGTTGTCCTTGCTCCAAACTTGATCCATGTGAACAAGCGTAAGATCCTCCCTTAAAATAACCTGACGAAGGGAACCTTGTGACCAGTAAACAGTTTGTTTCTTTTGCTCTATTCTGCTTCCACAGCAGCTCCAGCAAAGCAGATGTGCCAGGATTTGGTCAAGTAAACTGAGTTCAGGAGGCATCGATTTTTCTTCA
The DNA here is from genome assembly GCF_000695815.1 of Acanthisitta chloris. NCBI lineage: Eukaryota > Metazoa > Chordata > Aves > Passeriformes > Acanthisittidae > Acanthisitta > Acanthisitta chloris. The sequence goes on along the minus strand of NW_008667598.1, from coordinate 67,361 downwards.
TTTCCAATCCTTCTACTTAGGCATCTTTGGGACAAGATGGACTTGCCTATCTCTTCAGGCAATTGGATGTCAATTACACTCTCAACAACACTTGAAAATTTAGGTTTCCATGCTCTGCAAGCAAACTAATGAATCAGCAGCCAGAGGCAGCTCTGAGCTTCAGAGAACATGGCCAAAGGGCTCCTTCCTCCAGACTGTACTCTTTAGTGGGCATTGATTCAATTTTTTTTGCTATTAACAGGTCTTAAAAAGAATGCAACTCACACAATTTCTATATTCAAATATATAAAGCACACATATTTCACAAATGAAGTGGATAAGTCTAAAGTTTGCTCCTATATTTTACTCCCACAAATTATTTTCCCAACATGAGAAGTTAGAGAAGTTGTTCTGTAAGACTCAGAATGAAAGGATTGCTCCATTTATTTTCATGCATGACTAGAGACTGGTATATTGGGTTTTAATTTTCTTTTTTCTTTGATAATAAACTGACTGAAGTCTTTATGATAGACATCAAGGACTGGTTTCTATGCCATCAAAAATGTATCAGCAGAAGTAGAGCCTCTGCTATCAATAGGTCCTCTTACTGTGTTTGGCAAATACAAGTGATATTCACTGCTACTGCATGTCCTTGAAGAGGTGACAACTGAAAAATGCAGTGCAGACATGAATTGGACATGGCCTTGATAACAACCCAGTTCAGTTGACCTACAACATCATATGTAGAGCATAAAGAAAATGCAAACAAACCCCACTGGAACTCTTCCTGTAGAGTACTGAGCAAATAGATTTCTGGCTGCAAAAGGTTCTCAAAGATTCATTATGTCTTATGCATGAACAGTGTAGAAAACTTCGTCTAGCCAGTTGGGTATTTCCATCATCTGAAGCAACACAATAGTAAGAAATTTGAAGTGATCCTTTACTCATGGACAACTGCTAATTTACTGCAAGTATGTTTTTTCCCTTACAGCAGATCTGTCAAAAGAAAAACTGCCTGACCACCTATTGACTTGTTGTTAATGCACCCATAACATGGTGTTAAAGCAAATCTAAATCCTATTAAAGGATCCACAGATTTGGAAATTAATCTAATTGGCCTCAATATTTGAAATGCATTCATGTTAAATTTATGTTAAAATGTATTGCTGAAGTATTTAAAAAATAATACAATATATTATGACTATTATACTCACTATAATAGTTGAATCCCCAAGTTTATATTAGGAATATAAACAGCACTGTTCATCCTCTTAGATGTCAGAGGCTATTCCTTACTAGAAAGCTATTATTATCATCATTATCCATTTCCATAACATGGAGATTCAGGAGGCAGGTTCTCAGCTGGTACAAATGTAAGTTTACACTAAAACACTGTATGTCCCACAGACCATTAAATACTATACAACTTTAATGTCTAACCACACAGATATGAAATGCAAAAAAAGCAGTAGCAAAAAGAAGCATTTAAGATGAATAAAAAATAAAGAGACTATATATAGGCTGGAATTTCTAATCTAGGAACTAACATCAGTACTTTTTCTGCAATACCATATTGTTTGCTCGTGCAGCTGCAAACTTCCTATCAACCACTGATAAATAAGTTCAAGATACAGTTTTCATGCCTCCATTTACACATGGAAGCTTAAGACTTGCCCAAGAAATGTATCTCCTCCCTTCGATAACAGTGCCTTTTGACATTTGATGTATTTTGGAGACATACAGAGGATATGCAGACCATGCATCTAGTGCTCCCACTCACCTAGACTCATCTGTAAAATTGGGCTCAACAGATCTATTTTCAGCCCAGGAACTCTAGGGAGTTCTCCCTAAAGGTAAGTCTCCAGGAGTACCCCATTTCTATAAATTCTGAGCACCTTTGTCGTGAAAACATCTCAGCCTAGTAGGGCTGTAAATTTCCCTTTCAGTCCCCTTTCTTAACTTCTTGGATGCTTATTAGTCTACTCCATATAACACACCTGAGATGCCTGACAGGAAGAATCTAGCCCACTATCTGAGGGACACGGGCTCTTTGCGTGAATTTTGAATCATCCTCTCACTAAAGCCAACATTTATTTAGCGAATCAACACTACTCTGACACCCATTTCTGCAGCTGCATTCCTTTCTCATTCTTCTGCATTTTAGCAGTACTGCCAGCACAGTATATTCTACAGGGTGGTATTTCTTCTGCCTAGTTGACACTGGCATTATAACCCTGTCACTGCAGAGAGCCATGTATAAGTGTCAACAGTTCCTAAAAATCTCACATTTTTCCACCTCATGGATTTGATTTGAGAACATAAAAATTCTCAGACTAAAGTATGGAGAAATGGGGTGGGGAAGACAAACTGTCCAGTCATTGTTGTATCACACACCCTACTCGCTAAGGTTCCTATTAATCAAAGATTATTGGTAAAAACACCCTAATACTCTGCTATTTTCACTGCTGCCTTTGCCAGCAGAGTTGTTACCATAACAGTAACAAATGCTGTGAAGATCATAATTTCTTCTACTCATTAATTATGCTTCCTGAAGTATAATTAAATAGACAGGTTGCCATTGAGACAACCTTCCTCCACTTCTTCAGCACGTTGTCAATCCAGCTTACACCAAAGCTTCAAAAATTCATTCCTTGCACCTAATTCTCATCTGTTGAATACTTTCCCACCTTTGCTTTTCCCTCACAGCCTTGGGTGCACCCTTATCAATATTGAGCCCTTATCAATATTGTATGCTCCACTGGGCAGGGAATTTCCTTTACTCCAGACTTGTGCTGCTCTGTACAAGAAAGTCCCAAAACCTTCTCATGCTATGGGAAGATACATGAACACAGAGTACAACAGCCACACCCCAGAAGTCTGTCATTCTCCTTCCATGCATACTTTTTAAGGGAAATTTCATTCTATGAAGTGAACAGCTAAGTAAATGTTTCTTGAGATCTTATTGTCAATAGCTATAAATAAAATGCTGTGCATCTTCTATATGTAAAGGTAACAGGTTACAACTATTAAACGAAGTTAACTATGAGTTAATGTCTCCTGATTATTATTATTACAAACTACAATGATGTTATCTTCATCTACAAGGGACAATCAGAACTGTCATTCACAACAGAGAGGGAGCATAGTGAAAGGGCTATTAATTCTGAAGAAAAAGCATCAGCTGACCAGCTTCTTGGTATCTGTGCAAAAAAAATTCTGGCTTCTGTGAGGTACTTGTTAAACACAAATCAAACACCTGTCAACCAGCTGGGCCACGTGTGTCACTGCTGAGCCATCTGCAGGAACACACCCTGCGCCAGTTGCTTTACTTAGCGCGGCCTGGGAACAAGAATCCATTAGACAGAAAGTCAACAGTGGAATTAGCAGCACTTTTTCTTTTAGTGCCCTTCCACTTACTTGTTTGACTTCTTGTGATTCTATTTTTGTGAGCCTCATGCCAGAGCAACAGTGCTGACTGTTGATTAGACAAGACTTGGCCCAACCTCAGCATGTCACATTGATTTAATCGATTCAGATCTGGAACATGCAGTATGGATCTTAGGTGTTTATAAATACTGCCTAGCAGTGGGAATTAAAAAGTAAAATGCATTCTGGTTTGCAATACCTATGAATGATTTTACTGTATTAATAATATGAAGCTTTTATTTCCAGCAGCTCAGTATCTATGAATTTAAATAAGCAATTTACGAGGAATTTGGAATCTAAAACCTACATCGTAATTTTAAGATTTTTTAGGGGGAAGATATACATTGACATTAAAAATGCACATCTGAACTGCATTTACTTAAATATTGCTAATACAACTCACCCACAAGGACAAGAACAAAGGACAGTTAATAGGTCACAAATCACAGCTGCCAACAGTAATATCTATAACCTCTGTATAATTTGTATGATGCATAAATTTTCTACTGAATCAAACTAACAATTTTTAAAATAAAATGCAATGTGCTACTTATAAAACAAATTATTAGGCAGAGAGAAAATACTCATATACAATTTAAATGAAGTATGTTAACAGAAGTTATCGATAATGATCCTACTATAGATCAATGATTCATCAGATCCAAAATCTAGTATTCTGTGAAGTCCAATACCAAAGTTCTGAAAAGAAGACAAACAAAACTAAGCAAAATGTGTCAGACAAGCTGTACAATGCTGCAGTACAGTGAGAAAGTTCCTTCCTTCCCAATCAGTCCATTTCCTGCAGTACACTGCTGCCAGCTTTAACAACGCTACGTCTCGCAATAATGGGTATTTTTCTTAAAGCTCTGCTTTCCAGTGAGATGGGAAAAGTTCAGAATATTAGCTTCAAGGCCTACAGTCTCTACCCCTCACAACTGAAGGAGAAAAACACATGCAAAAGTCAAATCTATGTGTCACAGAAACCTTCCACAAAGGACCCACAAACATAACTTATGAACAATTGAAGAAGATTCCTCAAGCCTCCCCCTGCCCTTTCAAACTCCATAAGGTCCCGACTGAGGCTTTTCAAACATAGTTAAGAATCCCAGAGCCAGGCAGGCTCACAGCTGGAGTATTCATGAATGTCTGATTAAGGAACAAAGAGCTGCATTTAAGGACTGCATTGCTTAACGACTGCATTATATTTTACTTCCACATTACATAACACACAAACAAAAGCCTGCCCTGCATGGCAGCATGCCATGCTCCCTTGGGCTCCAGTAGCCCAGACCCCTATAAAATGGATGGTGACCTCTGGTTGCTTTGACCACACCTCACATCACAAAGGCCCTCCAGGCCCCCATGACCAGCCACGTTCCGCTGGTTATTACAGTTCCAAAGTAAATTCCAGAGGGTATATATACCCTTCCACTCCCAGTCTTATCTCACCACTGTCACTTGCCTGAAGGAGCCCACACCTCTGATGCCAAGCAATAAAAGAATGTCTGGCTCCCAATACACATTTGCACTTTTATTCTGCTAAGATGTATTAATTTGATTTCGAGGGAAACCACGAGAGGATAGAAGACAATGCCATGACTTTCCTCAGATGGAACGGAAGCATAACTTTTTCCCCCACCTCAAAAAACAATGATTCTTTAATTAAAAATGAAGTCTCTGCCCACCAACACCTACAGCAGTCGTGAGCACTATTCCCTCCAGAATGGAAATAATACCCAAGCAGTGTCACTGCACACAAGGTAATTTGATTCCGTGGAGCTTTCTATCAAGAATTGAACTGAACTGCTGTCATTTAGCTTTAGGAATTGAAAAAACAGGGAGCTCAACAGTTCCTGGAGTTGTGAACTGCAAAAATCACCTAATAAGGCAAAAATAAGTCAGCAGAGCAGACAGCCCTCTGGAATCAAATTTATGATCAAAGGCTATTCAAAACACTTCCCTGTAATGCTAAGGAGAGAGCAAGAGTGAGCAAGCAAGAGCTATACAAGCTGAAGCAATGAAACAAGATTTGGAAAACTTAATGGTCTAAAGTGTGTTTTCCCAGTAAGATATGTTAGAAAGCATATTTATGCATCAGAAAGGTATTGATCTCTACTGTTTTCATAGTCATCCATCTCTTAAAATCAAGTGCATATTAATTATACACAAAGATACCACTGAAAACACAAAAAGAACACAAAACTCGTAGCAAATTTGTTACTGAAATAGATGGTGTCCAACTGTCTGATTTCCAGTGGCCAGCAATTCTCAAGCTCAAGGCTTTAAACTTTGTGGTAATAAAGCTTCCAATTGGAAAGCCACTGTCTTTCTTTTTTGAGGCTAATCTATTTATTTGTTTACCCATAAAAGCTAGTTTGTAAAAATTTGCTCAGTATTTCCTATTAAAATATCATTTCAGCTTCACATTCTTACAGCTCACAACTCTCCTACTTTAAAAAGCTTTCTCATGTCAAATACTTTCTCCTATACTACTGATAAAGCAACATAAAGATTTTTCAAAAAGTTGCATAACCAATCAAATTACTGTCCATTCCTGATCTAAAAATACTGAAATATAACTGATTAGCAGTGACAGGAGCTCAGAAATCGGATGGCACTGAATAAAAGACAGACAAACTGAGTAAGATGGCTTTAAGCAGTACCTATCCAGTGCTCCATATGCATTTTTGGAAGTTTTCTCAAAGATGCTGGTGAGTTACTCCGGAAATATCCTGACCCCCTGTCAAGGATCTGTACAGCACATGAAATGTGGAAGGCAATGTGTCCAGAGATCTTTTGAGACAGCTGCAAGGAAAAGACTCCATTACTGTAAGCTCAACACCAATGTCTCCTCAGATTTGTATCATTACAGGACTGATTAATGCTCCGGAAGCATATGCTGAACTGGCATAACAGGCCATATTTCCATGTCTCTTCTGCAAAGTCAAATATGCCTTGGAAAATTCTAGACTGGGTTTCCATGGTCTAGCTGGAGCAATGGGGAAAGCAGGTCAATGGTCACACTGATCTTCACAATGACACAATTTTATTTGGATGTACATTTAACAAGTTTTCAGTTGTGGGTTTCATGACACAGCTGGCCCTGAAGTCCTGACCCTGGAGTAACTCAGTATGGGGATGGGCATTAAAAGCATCTCTGAAAGCAATTTGAAGTCCCATGCTATACTAGCATGTAAATTATATTTGCTTTTTCAAAATTTTAAATTTATGTATATATTTTTAAATCATATTGGAAAACAAAGTACTGGACATTGTTAAGCTATGTTTTACATTGAGCTTCTGAATGAAATTTTTTCTTAAAAAATTATCCTACAATACAGCAGTTTTCAAACTCAGTTCCTCAGGTATCACTAAGGGAAAGGAGAGCTCTTCCCACCAGGCAACACAAGGTAGACTGTTTGGCAAGTGTTATTGTGCTCATTTAATGTTGCTTTCATACCACAAATGGTACCTCTAGCATGTTTTGAAAAGCCTTTTTTACTAGTCATTTCCTTACCTGCACCAAATATAAAGAAAACCCTCTTGCATAAAGGCAATCAAATTTATCAAGAATAAATTCATCAGTGTTAGGTTCAGGGTCAGTTAAAACTGAAGACAGCACACTGCTATTGTACTTGAGAAAACTGAACTTACAGATAACCATAACCACACAGCTGAATGAGAAAAACACCACCAGCACCAGCATTATGTATTCTAGTCCTGTTATCTTCTAGCTCACCAAATATAGGAGTTCATGTACATTTTGTTAGGCCTTCATCACAAATACAGGCACATAAAAAAAGGAAGGAATAATCCTTTTACAGATACCTACTCACAGTTTCATGTACACCCAAATCTCATTTTCATGACACAATGTACAAATAGCACTCATACAGTTGGTAGAGCTCTTGAAATGCACACTCAGTTTTTTCTCTAGTCTGACTTTGAATATAAATCCAAGCTGTGCAGTGATAAACCCTTCTTTATTCACATAAGCATTGCTTTCTCTTTTCAGTCTGTCTAAACTCTTTAATTTATTAATACATTGCAGGAGCATCTATAGACTGCAGTAGCAAATGCACAGCATATTGAATATCTCACTGCTTCAGGCTTACTGTACAAAACTAGCTATTTTAAAAAGCTTACTCAATATGTTTAATATTTTAGGATGTTTGCTTGTAAACTAGATTACAAAAAATTAGTGCAAAAAAACTAAACCAGTAAAGTTAAGCCATTTGAAAGTCAAGCAGTCAAAGTGAATGTTGTCACAAGTGTTTCACAAAATGTAGTTTAAGAAACAAAGATGCATCATCTCCATCACTGTGAATTGTATACTATGAACCATAAGAAAATAATTACCATGGAGGTTTAGATTAAGGGGAACAGACAAAGCCAGTTTACTTTGATAAGTCTTCTGAAATTTCTCAGTTACATTTCTGCCTACATCAGTTTTATTTTTTCAGAATGCAGCCACCAATAAAGAAGATAAACTATTTTCATAATAAATAAAAAAAGACAAATATGGAATGGTCAAGAACAGAGCCAATAACTGACCTTCAGCAGCTGAGTCCTTTGAGCCTTACTGCCATCAACACATTCTCAGAGGATGAGACCTTTTTGGCTATCAGGACTTGTAAGACACATAACCTATAAAATCATTAGGGTTGGAGCAGATCTCTAAGACTGAGTAAAACCTTTAACCTAACACTGCCATCTTCACCACTAAACCATGTCCCCAAGTGCCACATCTACACAGGTTTTGAACAATTCAACCTAACCATTTCTCTGGGCAGTCTATTCCAATGCTGACCACCCTTTTGGTGAAGAAATTTTTCCTAATATCTAATCTAAACCTCTCATGTTACAACTTGAGGTCATTTCCTCTTGTCCTGCCACTTGTTTCTGGGAGAAGAGATTTACACCCACCTCACTACAATCTCCTTTCAGGTACTTCTAGAGAGAGATAAGGTCCACAACTCCTCAAGAGGTTTAGCACTTTGTATCACTACATGCCACAGTGGTGACCTATCTCTCAGAACTGGGAACTCTCCTGCTAAACCTTTCAAGAGCACAGAGATCATCCACCTCCCAAAATGTATATGTCAAAACAGTTGAGAGGTTCACCATGACTGTCAAGGCATCACAGACCAGCAAAACATAACCCCACAACCAAACAAGACTGTATCACGCAGCATCCAGGCCATAAACAAACTTTCAATTTGGAGCTTCGTTGTCAAGGTATTATAGATCCAGAAGAAAAGAAAAAGAAAGGACTCAAGTAATTTGGCTGAGTGACACAAGCAGTGCAGGAAACAGAAAAATCTCAGCTATACAGAGGCAAATCAAACCCAGCTTGTTTAAGTTTACAAACTTCAGGAAGGAAAGTACACAATGAGCTCCCTGTAAAGGATAACAGAAAGATCTGGTGATTGGTGGGTTGGATTTTTTTCCTCCCTTATTCTCAGAAAATGTCCAGGAACAAATTTTTAAGGCTTCTAATCATGGTTCAAAGCCTATACTCTTAAGCTGTTGTACTATCTTCTAATCATGGTTCAAAGCCTATACTCAAGCTGTTGTACTATTTGGAAGGCCTAGAAGTATACTACAAAAGGATCATCATAGAATGGCTTGGCTTGAAACAGATCTTACAAAGCATCTGGTTCCTGCCCCTCTGCCATGGACAGGATGCCAACCACTAGACCAGGTTGCTCAGGATCCCTTTCAACCTGGCCTTGAACACTTCCAGAGATGAGGTATCCACAGCTTCGCTGGGCAACCTGTTCCAGTGCCTCAGCATGCTCTGAGTAAAGAATTTCTTCCCAAAATGTCATCTAAAACTTTCATATTTCAGTTGAAAACCATTCCCCCTTGTCCTATCACTGTCTCCCAGTGTAAAAGGCAGTTCTCCCTCTTGTTTATGAGATCTCCTTAAGTACTGGAAGGATCCAAGACACGATATGCTTCATGAAGAGTCCCAGTACAAAACACACATCACAGAAGTTGACTGACCACCTGTATCAATCCCCCAGTGGGTGCTATACAAAGGACCTGCACACATGAAAACTGCAATATGTAATATGACACTAGGACTTTAGTTTAGGAGATGCCTGTGAGTCTCACCAACAGGAAAGTCCTCTCACCATTTCAGTAGGACATGAACACTAGGAAAATAATTAAAGTTTTTTAATAGGAGTACTTTACAGCAGTGTATTGACCTTGCTTGGGTTATGCCAGTGATGTGACCTGCATACAGCAAGGGCAAGTGAAGACCATTCTTAATGGCAGAGTAATCAGTTCTTATTATAATGAGGTTAGTCTAACTGCTAGATCAGGGCTGCCTAACCTGTGGAGCCTGATCTGCAACAGATAGGTGACTGTCATCATACATCCTAAAGAACTACAGTCACCTCAAATCTTCACTTCAGGGACAGATTTAATTTCTCTGGCTGCACTCCAATTATATTAAATGGTTTCAGAAGCGCATCCAGAGACAATTTCACTTGCTAATCACCAAAAAGTAGGCTAATACAGTGCTTCCCTTGACACATTTCTTCTGTTCTCACAGACTTTGCTGAATATCTTCAGAAGACCAAAGCATAAGGCCTCACACACACAGGGATTCTGATTTACCACAACATTCCAGTTCTTATATCATGATTTGAGAGATGAGAGATTTGAAGAAGTGTCCCCAGAAGGCTGAGCTACAAATCAGTCCTTACTGCAGGAAAAGGATCATGCCCCTGCATTCCTTCTCTTCTGCTAACGTACAAAAGAAGTGAGTTTCTTTCCAAGGGAAAACTACTACCCTCTTATTTTTAGAACTATAAACAAACACCTCAGAACTGTCCCCTCTGACACTCTCAAGCATTTGTTCTCTTGTCCTAAGTAGGTTTTACTATTTAAAAGAAAAATCTCTTACAGCAGTTCCCTGAAAAAGGACAGGGATGAAGGAACAAGGTGGGTAGACATCAAATAGAGAGTCACACATGTAATGGTGCCCATTATCTACTGTGCCATGGGGTAGGGCTCCACTGAGACTGCATTGGATTCTTGACTCTCTAGACTGATCATCAGCACTGTCTCACTAACTGCTTCTGCTCTGAAGGCAGATGGGACAACAGGCACCTTGTGGTGTGTTGCCAGTCAATGGAACACTCATTTTTCACTTTGGTAGCTAACAAGAACTGCATTAGAAAAATCAGCAAAACTTCAGAACCATGACCTGTTTTCTTTAGGTTGTTGACGCTATTCTTATGTTACCCTAGCGTTATCAGGACTTCAACTCTGTTCTTCATATTAGCCCTCAGCAGAACCAACCTCTCAAATGGTAAGAGCCTCCTAGAAGTCTACACCACTTACTTGTGCACCCATGAGCCAGTAGATTGCTGCAAAACCACTGCAGCATTTAGTGGTAGCAAATTATGGTGTCAGTGGTAGTATGCCTTACAAATGACAGAAGAATGAGTGTCACACTTGAGGACAGACTGAAGATATGCAGGGTACACAATCTATTTTCACACTTGATATTCTTGAAAGTCAAGTCCATATAAGAAGCATTACAGATGTCTCACCATATGCACAGATCTTGAAACTTAAGTATAGGAGCATCAGGCATGGTCCTGGGAGACTCTCCTGTTAAGATTCTCTCAAGTAATGAAGTCTATTGCATTGTATTATTCTAATTTGAGTTTTTCATTACAATTTCTGGTATATCTGAGATAGTCAGTGTAAGGAAACAGAACTTCCAATACCCAAGCTGATGTCATTCTAAGGCATAAATAGAACAGGTCAAAGGAATTGATATTGCTGCTTACATATAACAACATGACTAAGATCTATTGCTTACTTATTGTCTAACCTTTCCCTAGAGAAAGAAGGATAAGCAATGAGTATTGGAGTGGATAGTTTTTGGGTGTATCAGAAAGAGCCCCTCTGTTTTTTGAAACGTCAAGTTGCATTGACATTAAAAAATAATTATGCAATTTCTTTTTTTTTTTTTTCCCCTCTTTTTAACTAGTGACTCAGGGGTACATCTGCACAAAGCTCAGAAAAACAAATTGCAGAAAAATGTTAAAATAGCCATGCCAAACAACGATAACATCTCCAGCTAAAGACAATGTATATTGAAGGCTTTAAGAAGATAAACAAACAGGAGTAGATCCTGAGAATGTTCTTCAGCACTGCACAGTCTACATCTCAACTTCCTGAGGAGGAAGATGCTCCCTTGCCTACAACAGAGATGTATGTGTCTCTGCATTCAGACATGAGATGCCTTTGCATACAACAGTGCCTCGTTCAGTTGTCTTTTACTCTATGTACAGTATTAGTATCCATAACATCACAGGAAAGAGAGCATAAAAATAACAGACTCACATAAATTTATGTAGCTCTTGATGCATCAGATGAGAGACAGAACATGTCAACACCACTCACAACATAAGCAATACAGTCATTCTACCTCCAGAAAGGAGCTAATAATGGCACACAGCACTGTACTGCTCTGCACAGACGTGACAACCCCAGCTAGCAGAAGCTGGGTAGCTGGATCTTGATTTCTTCATGTAGCTATGCATGTACAAAATATTATGATTGCCTTTCTTATGTTTAAACAGCTTTCACTTTTGCCAGGTTCTGATTCCACGGTAGTTCATTTTTAGTTTGCAACAATGGTATGGCTTTTATATAGCCTAAATTAAAAGAGTTATAATGTTCAGGAAAATTACAATGTCTTGATATTAAATACAATCTGACTGTTGAGCCTTATGTAAACTAACAGGAGCTCTGGGATTTGGCCTGACAATGAATCTGCAAGGCACTCAACAAAAAAACCCAAACAGCATTAACCATGGAAACTGTAATAATAACTTGCACTGCAAAAGCTACATAGCCTGGTAGTTTCAAAGCAAGATAAAATCAGAGAAGGAGCTAGAGAAAGAGCCAAGGGAAAAACACAGCTTCATTCTAGACCAATCTCAATCAATCTACAATGTTTTACAATAACTCTTTCCATTATTTCACATCTGGGAGCACAGTAAAGTAAAACACTGTCTAGCTGGATCAAATCAAAGGTTTCTCTAGTCGATTATATGACTACAACTGTGGCAACAACAGATGCCTACAGAAAAGTATAATGACAGGGCAACCTTAAAGACTTCTCTGGGGGATTTCCCAAACTTCAGCATCTTGGAGCTCAAGAACTTCCAGACAGGCAGCCTGACACACTCCATGGATTTTTACTCCATCAATTTTCTAACACATTTTCAGACTTTTTAAGTTCTGTGGCAGTGTTCAAAATGTAATAATGTAATAGGAAGAATAAGCACTTTCTATAATTTTTGAACTTCCTTTCAGATAGGTTTGATGCTCTAGTTCACATACTGACAAAAAGAGAAGAATAAATAAATAAATCCCTATTAATCTTTTCTGCTCCATTCATGACTCTATATAGCACAGAACAGGATATATTTTATCTTAGTTCTGCCTTTTTCAGATTGAAGTCCACATTGTCACACCTTAATTGCAAGATACCTAATGGTCTTGATCACTCGTGACACTTCTGAATCTTTTCCAGTAACATTAGATTCACATTGAGATGTGAGAACTGAAACAAGATACATCATTTAAGATGCAGCACAATACAGATTCATTAACAACAGTGACATTATAATGCATTGGCTTTGTTCCCTATTCTCTTTCTAATAATTCATAAATTCTGTTTATCTGACAAGTACTATACACAAAGTCCATGTTTCCATTGATCTGTAATTCTGAGATCACTTTCCTGAATAGCTAGTCCAGAGTCTGACATGAAATGTATAATGTTTGCTTTGGTTTTCCTCTTCATCTGCATCACTTGACTATTACTTTCTCTGAGTTTTACATACCACTCTACAATTCAGACCCTCAACATTGCAAAATCCTTCAAATTTTTGCAGCCTGCTCTCCACTTTTCTACCACATAGAACTTAATCTCAGCAGAAAATATCTTGATTTTAACTCATATCTTTGGTAATCTTCTATCTCTACCTCCCATTTTTAACTACTATTCCAGACAGACATAGTAAGTGAAAATAAAAGACAGTTTCATAAAATTATGTCCTGTAAATTACAGGTTTTAAACCTGAAAGTTGATGTGAAACTTTGCTTCTTTCAGTACTTAGAAATCTAGGTAACTACAAAATAAACCAAACTCTCAGCCATTACTAAAAGGTTGCATACAGATGAGAGTAGCACATCAGCCAATAAAGCTCAATATTGAAATTCTGAGCCTCTCACAGTATGAGTGAATGAATATGAATATGAGTTTCCATGCTGCTCTTTCAGTGCCATAAACCAAGATACCTTTAGAAGGTATATGTACTGAAAGAACAGGAACTTGAAGTACACTATGAAAAACAGCCTAAAATGACAGAATTGTGGGTTGGTGCACTTAAATTGTGACACTAAAGGTACCACTGAAAAAAATTTTAAAAGTCAGTGCTAACACATGTACCTGGAGAGTTTTATCCATTTATATATTAACTAGCTTTCATGTATATGCAGAAAATCCACCATTATTTCAACTGCTACTATGAACAGGAAAAAAGAATTCACAAGAGACCAGATTATTAGAAACTCCAGCAGCAAGCTGTTTCCTCAGTGCTATGGAGACTGTCTCCTCTACTGAAGATGCTGAATATCAGAGACTCCCTCTAATGCAGGTTAATTTGCACATGAACATTCTGAAGTGAAACTTGTCCTCTTGAATACACAGGTAGGCTGGTACACCTTCTTATCCATGGTGATTCCAAGTTTTGCTTAGAGGTCAGTGATGTTTATCTCATGCCCTACCAAGTGGACTGTTGAGTGAGTAAGAGATTTTATCTAGGCATGCAGACCACAAACTGATTAATGTAACAAGTAGCTTTAGGTCTGTATAACCCCCAGTTCTAGAAAAAAAAACACACAAAACAAGCACATCTGCAGAGAGTACTGTTGATCCAAGTGGCTTTTTAAGTGTGCTACAAAACCATGGCAGTGCAGGTAAGATAAGTTAATTTTCTAAGAGAAATGTTCTATCCTCCCATGTCTGCATAGAATTACAGATAAGCCACTGGCATAATGAACACTTCCTGTGAGTTAAACCACATATCCATATACATGAACATACCTTTTCACCAGGGAGACCAGGAACACCATCCAGTCCTTTCACACCCATTTCACCCTACAAAACAAATTGATCTGTTAGAAGTTCTACAGACTTTGAGGTTAACAACAGCTACTCAGGTCATATCAGACTCAACAGAAAAGCATCTTCTACCTGATGTTTTGCTTAGTAATGAACTCTGTGGAGGAGAATGCCTTACATTTACACTAAAATCAGACCAAATAAATACATTTTAAAACACCTATGATGTCAATTAAGGCCTTCATCTGACAAATGTTTGCATATCCACATTTCCATAAAAGCAGGTCTGCTGATTTTAAAGCAGTTCATTGTGACAGCAGAGTGAAACCAACAGGACCCATTTTTAATAGGGAGACTGTGTACTACACTGAGAAAACTCATAGGTAATACAGGTTTGTCTAAAGTCATGTGCCCACAATTCTTTCCTTTCCCTCCCTTTTACCCCCTCAGAGGAACCAAACCCCAAACCATGAGCAATCTATATGAAACTTTTTAGTTCTAAGAGACAAACTGCCAACTGATCAGGAGAGTTATGGAAGATCCCAGCAGTAGGAAATTGGACAACAAGTCTTAAAAATGACATAAGAAAACAACAAACAGAAATTTTGCTCAATAATGTCAAATATTTTCCCTCCCTTTTACCCCCTCAGAGGAACCAAACCCCAAACCATGAGCAATCTATATGAAACTTTTTAGTTCTAAGAGACAAACTGCCAACTGATCAGGAGAGTTATGGAAGATCCCAGCAGTAGGAAATTGGACAACAAGTCTTAAAAATGACATAAGAAAACAACAAACAGAAATTTTGCTCAATAATGTCAAATATAAGGTTTGCAAAAATTTAAAATAAAATCATTTGGACACTAAAGGAATACAACAAAAGCACAGAAACTGTTAAGCAAAGTTCATCAGTTTAGTCAATAAACCCACTCTGCAGTAATAAGTATCAGTTTCTCATAATCCTCCCAAAGAGGATACTAAAATGTGCTGCAGTGGCTTCCTTTTCATCTGGTACATATAGGACAGGAGATGCTTAATAGCATAGCAGAAAGGCTTTCTCTGTGATGGTGACTCCACCACTTCCCTCTTGCCCTGTTGTCTGAGAGAAGAGGCCAAACCTCACCTTGCTACAGCCTCTTTTCAGGTAGTTGTAGAGAGCACTGAGTTCTCACTTGAGCTTCCTTTTCTCCAAGTTAAAAGATCCCAGCTCCATCAGCTGTTCCTCATAAGACTTGTGCTCCAGACCCCATGCCAGCTTTCTTGCCCTTCTCTGGACATGCTCCAGCACCTCAATGTCTTTCTTACAGTGAAGGGCCCAGAACTGGACACAGTACTCAAGGTGTGGCCTCACCAGTTCCGAGTACCTGGGAACAGTCACTTCCCTAGACCTGCTGCTCACACTATTTCTGATACAATCCAGGATGCCATTGGCCTTCTTGGCCACCTGGGCACTCATGCTCAGCTGGCTGTCAACCAGCCCCCCCAGGTCCTTTTCTGCTGGGCTGCTTTCCAGCCACTTCTTCCCCTGTGGCACTGCATGGGGTTGTTGTGGTCCAAGGGCAGGACACAGCACTTCACCTTATTCAACCTCCTACCACAGGCCTTGGCCCATTGATCCAGCCTGCCCATGTCCTTCTGCAGAGCCTCCTGCTCCAGCAGATCAACATTCCTGCCCAACTTAGTGTCATCTGAGAACTTACTGATGATGCACCCATCCTCTCATCCAGATCACTGATAAAACAGCTCTGTCTCAAAAGTAGACCAAAATCCTGTGTGTGAATAGCATGAATCCACTGGCACTATGAGACATAAAGAAGTAGGTCTGGCCTCTGGTGACCTTAGTCATGCACAGAGTTACTCTCTTATCTATGCACGCTCTGTTCCCTTACGCCACTGCCAGTATTTTAATAGACCAGAACCACTTTGTTACATTCAGCAGTGTATTTTTATACACTGTATAGTCTAAAATTACACAGCCTGCTACACGCCAGGAAGCCTTTAGCCTGTATGACTTACTAGCCAATTAACCAAGGTATGTTTACACTTCTGTTCCACTAACTGCAGACAGACTCTCCACCTTGAAGACAATTATTTTCCACTGCAATTAGATTTGCAAGTTAGGGTACAGGCTGTATGACCTCTAACTGTATTCACACAGGCAGTATGACAGACTATTAAAAAAATAGAGTAAATGCATTTTAAACTTTTTTTTCATTATTGGCATTTTCCTTTCCTTCTGCAGATCTCAAAGTCCTTCACAAAAGTGAAGCATATGACAGGAGAAGAACTTCATAAGGTGGTGATCACTAGTAGTACAATGCTGGCATTTATGAGTTACACCCAGTGTGACAACATTTAAAGGTTGCACCGTGAGCTTTAAGTTTACTGTTAGGATTTACTAAGGTTACCAGTGAAAATCCTTTTCAACTGAGCACAAGATACTTAGTGAATAAAATACTTGAGCCATAGCACATTTTTCAGAACACAATCTATAGCAAGCTGTAGGATTGCTCCTATATTTTTGCCACTGTTTACTTTGGTAAACTCAAAAGCAAACAGTGTGGAAATTCAGCAGGTTGAAATGAAAAAGAAAATGAAAATTCTTCTATCAACTTTCTATAAAGCCGAGTAACCTAAATTCTCACAGGGTTTGCAGACAGCAAACATGCTTCTTTCCAAAGGCACCAATCAGCCTTCGACCCTAAGTGGAAACAATTTTGCACATCTGAGACTGCTTGCAGTATTACACTTGTGAGCATTTTTTTCCCTTTAATGATTAAGAGAGTTTCAGGAGCCTTCATCTTTACCTCTTTGCTGCTTGCAGCCTTTATTCAATGCACCTGTTGTAGAACTAGAAATGATACGCTAGGAGCAGATACAAAACACTGTCATGGACAGCAGAGGTACCTTAAAGCCAAATGTAGTGATAATTAGTTAACAAATTACAGTCATTTCTCACAGAAAACTGAAAAGCATTCTTTTAAGAACATCTTCTATTTAAATACATCATTTTGTCTCTTACATTGCAGATCTATTTACAAAATATTTGCATTGTTATATGCTGCAGGATTAACTTGCCACAGTAGTACTTAATCTAGGAAGCACAGTCTAGAAGGAATTTTGGGAGGCAGAAAATGTTCTCAGCAGCATTCTGTACTAACCAGGTACAGATGACAATTTTAATACTCAGATAAAAGCAAATGCACTTAATAAAGAGAGAGTCATTAACGTGGCCTGGAGCACACCCTGCTAGAGTATTGCAGTACAACGTTGCTCTTGTCTACAATGGGGACATACTAGTTCATATAAAATGAGTACCATACATCAGTTGTCAAAACACTCTTTAACCTAAATTGAGTTTGGTTTGTTAAGATTTGATTAAGTAAATTAGCTTTCCCAGTTGTCATCTCTGCATAGTTATGTGTGCCATTATGTCATGGCTTAACCACAGCAACTCAGCTCTACACAGCTCCTTCTTTCCCCCACCTTTATATCCTGAGCATGATGCTATATGGTATGGAATATCTCCATAGTCAGTTGGGGTCAGCTACCCCAGCTGTGTCCCCTCAACTCCTCAGACTCCTCACTGCTGGGTGGGGAGAGGAGCAGAAAAGGTCTTGACTCTGTGCAAGCACTGCTCAGCAATAATGAAAACATCCCTGTGTTATCAACACTGTTTCCAGCACAAATCCAAAATACAGCCCCATATTGGCTACTATTAAGAAAAGCAACTCTGCCCCAGTCAAAACCAGGACACCAGAAACATTCAGCTAAAAAAATATTTATTATTCCCAAGAAAGAAATACCAACACACTCTGAAAGGAGTTTTTGCAGCAGACAGTGTACTGGCAGGGCTTACACAAGCAATAAAATAGAAGGTGACAGAGGTAATGTAGGGTACTCATCCTTTATACTAGATCTGTCATCTGTATGATTAATATCAGAGGCAGCCCCTGTAAGAAATTATGTAAACTAAAATTTACAGCTTATATGTACAGACTAGCAAACAGCTCTCATGGTTATAAAATGGTGATAAAATAAAAAAAAAATCCAAAAAACATTGGACAAAATCCATCTCATTAGGAACTTTTAGCTGATGAATACCATAAATTCATACTGGAGAACAAGCCAAAGATGAGAAAGAAAACTCATCCCAAAGGCAGCATTTCTCCAGGGTTTCCTTGGCACTGTGGGAGAAGCAGGGAGTATACAGACCAAGAAATATCATCCCTGTAGCTCCCAGCAGAAGCTCCCAGCTGGGCACTGACCCATCAGTGAAGGGGCTCAGCCCCACCATGACCTGAGCTGGGTGTCACTGGTACAACCCCTGTGCCAGGGCCAGTGTCTGCTGCCTGCCCTGCTCCAGCTTCAGCTCAGGATTGGCCCCACTGGGGCAGCATGACACCTCCCCAAAGCTGAGCACCTCAGAGTGGTGAGGACTCACTGCCATAGTCTCCATTTCTCCTTCAGGAGGACTTAAACTGAACTCCTCAACACTGAAATGAATACCAGAATGGCAAACATGGTAACACAGGAAAGAAGTATAAGTTTCAGAATTTTATGAGAAGAAAAAAAATTAAGCTGCATGACTAATGATATTTTCCTTACTAACTTGGACTATTAGATGACAAAATATTAAGTAGGACTATCAATAAATCTTAGCTTCTAGGTATGGAGCATTTCCTTCTTCTCACTATAACATTTTAGTTTACAAGGTAAACTGGCAGTTCCTGACTTTGTCATCACTGACAGCCAGCCCTATTTTGCCCACTTCTTTTTTCTTTTTGATGCTTTCCTGCTTCCAGGTCCTTATCAGTAACCTCTGCAACAAGAACTGACCCAGAAAGGAACCATTCTCAAGGTGGCATAATACAGTAGATATGCTTTAAGTGGAATCAGGTGGACTGGGCTATAAGAGTAATGTAAGAGGAGCAGGAAAGGAAGACTAGCAAGGAAAATAGGCAGAAAGAACAGTCAGACACCTCATTTTCTCTCCAGTTCTTTCTTCTTATCGTTCCATTACAAATATTTTCCTAGTGCAATGATATATTGAATAAACCTGTCTCCACCAATCCTAAAATAGCCTTTTAAACATCTTTTTCCTTAAGTAAAATTCAAATTAATGAAGTTGAATAGCCATAAATTTCTCCATGGTGTTCACCAACAGGCATTTTAGGGTTTGAAAACACTCTGCCTCTGGTTTTTTGCTCCCTACTGTACTCACAGCTTTAACAAATGACCTATTAGAACAGCTTGGAATGGTTTAATGTTATATCAAAATATGTCATTCTCCTTGGATTTCAATTTAAAATCTTTCATGGGCACTAAGTTTGCTTAAAAGAAATATAAATAGAAAACATACAGTAACTTTTTTAGCATCTTGAGAGAGAAAATCAGTTTATATATTATCTTTGTAATCATTCCAATCACAGTGATCCATATTCTGTGTTTCTGAGACTTTCTACTTATTGAGGACAAATCAGGACCTTCACATCATTATCAAAAGACATTTGCTAACAACAAATATGTTTGTAAGACTCTGAGTAGCTACATATCATGCTGAAGAAGCATTAATATTTGCATGAATGCTTATTCCAGGGAAATATGGCACTTCAGTCATTTGGTCTCACAATAGAGTTTGGACTTTGGCTCAGACCTGTTCAGAGCTACTAAGATGAGCCAAGAGTACAAGACTGCCAGAAGTACAGGACTGAAGTGGAAACAGGATAATAATTGAATTCAAAATACTTAAAAATTACTTAGTAGGTATCATATGTTGTACTGGTGCTAGCTTAAATATTCCTGAGCAGTCTGGCCTTAGGGAACAACAAAGTTAAACTGAAGAGAAGGATAATTTTGAGGTGCCTGAATACAGCCTAACACGGATTTGTGTATGCAGAGACTTTCTTGTCAATCCCACAGCAACAACAAAAAAAGACATGTAAATTCAGTCATGCAAATAATTACAGAGGATGGGAAATTGGAATGACACAAAGCAAAATAAAAGGATAAGAAATGTTGTGCTGTAAAGAGATAGTATCAACAGATACAGCAATTTACTAGGAATGAAGTTTAAAAATTAATATTTTTGCTTGAATGCAGCTTAGGCAAAGGCATTTAAATATAGTTAGCTGGATGATAGTATGATTTAGATGCAAAAGAAACAAGTACAGAAAGACAAAGTCTTTCTGCCTCTCCAGGTCTTATTATTGACATAACAAAGCCATCACTGAGAGTGAATGTTCCTGAAAACTTGCATAAATACAGAGGCAAAGAAAAATGGGTGCTAAAACCTCAGATAATGGTGCATTCAGCTCCATCATGGTAAGCACTACTCAGCACAGGATTTGTTTGCTACCAAAGGTCAACAATGTGCCAACCTTGTTAATCACAGCAGTAATGTGCCCTCCACCCACACACTGTACCCCCAACACACCTCCCAAAAATCACAAAAAAATCCCACTGCAAAGTGAGGAGGTAACAAATACTGGTTAATTATGAGGAAGGTTCAAATTAAGCAGCTTTCTAGTGGTTTGCTGTCCTACCTCTGACTTTAACCTGCTGATTCATTCCATTTTGTGAATTGACATTGACAAATGTCAATACACTATCTTTAGGCTAAGCTGCTGGATGACTTTGCTTGTCCCTTGGATGGTTTTTGAATCTATGCAATGAAGTTCCTTTGTAAAATGAATGGGAGCACAGAAGCAGAGGTGACCACAGGCACCCACATGCTTTATTTAGAGGCTCTGTGCTTAGCATGGTAAATACTGCTAAATAGCTGGGAGATTAAATGGTAAAAAAGAATCAGACCTCTAAAGTCTCCTTTTTCATCTTAATAGAGATAATAGTCTAAATGAATAAGGTCAAGAGCAGAAGAGCAATTTCCCAAATAAATGCTAGGACACTCCCTACATTAGTAACATAAGCTAACCCTAGAAATAATTGTTCTACACACTCAGATCTAGGATCAGCAAAAAATAGTGATTAATTCTGAAAACTGACAGCAATCCTTCTAGGTTCAGCTGGGCTATAGAAACTAACGTGACTGAACTTTTTTCTCCACATGAAGATACAGCTTGTATCAAAAGTGAAAAACATATTGGATGGGAGGAGTTGGAGAGGGCAATATACTATCAAGGAATTTACTTAATTTCAGCTAACTGTGCAGATAAGCCCCCTCAGAACCAGACTCTTTCCAGCCTGGTACTGCAGTCCTAGAACAGCTCTGGTTGTCTTCACAAACTGTTTCAGATCACATATTAAACAGTGTGCTGTGACATAGGATGCTGGGTTAGGACACCTCCATCCCAACCTCTGGATTAGGACATTCTTCCTCTCACACTGTGTTCCCTGAACTCAATTCCTATCCCACCATCTTTCTGGCTTATTTGCAATAGTTCATTCAAGTCTGTTAGCACAAGGCATTCTCAGTCCTAATCTAGCATACTCCAACGAAACTTAAGGAATGGAGTGTGAAGTGAAAACATCTGATATGCTGACCCTTATTGTTAGGAAACCCCCAAACTACATAACACCAGAATGCCATGGAAAGCATTACAGGAAAATACAGAACAGGCCCAAGGAAAGGAGAAGTGACTGAGCTGTCCTTGGACTTTGCCAATGTCAGGTCCCTCTCTCTTCACAATTAAGTAAGCTTCAGGTATCAATGTTGCCAAAGAATACACTAAGGTCATATGAGTGAATTCACACCCTCCTACTGATGCCTGCAAGGATGAATCCACCTCCATGATTCCATCCATCAGCAGTGATGTACACACATGGAAAAATCCTTGTCAGACAATATACAAGACTTGGCTTATTTTTGGATAAGGGAAACTGGTTTTAGGGCATGCTGACAGGGCTGGGTAGGGATGTGCTTCCCAGGCAGGTAAACTGTGTCCATGGAGTTGATGAGGAGAACCCAAAAGGAGACAGCTGTGGGTTGCCTGGCACTGACTGATAAATGATCAAACCTTTGGACAGAGAGATTCCTCTAAGGAATAACAAAATCCATGAAGTTCCTATTTAAGAAAGATAAGTCAAATATAAAGACTCAAAAGAGATAATTCAACTGATATTTTACCTTTTCACCTTTCTCTCCCTTCTGGCCTGGCAACCCTGCTACTCCTGGCAATCCAACTTCTCCCTGGTTTGAAAAGAAATAAAAAAAGTCAACAAAGCAGATCTAAAATATATTCAGTTTGGTTTCCTGTCTTTGACACAAAACCCTAACAAAGCAAATGACTCAATAAATACAGTGCAACACCCAGGAGAAGAATTAAAAGAAAACAAACAGTATGTAGAATATAATTTATTCTCAAGTAAAAACATTTACACTAAATATAATGCCTAAATATAACTCACATTTTTACCATTTGACTTTTTGAGTGTATATTCAAATAATTTAACTTTACAGATGTCCCTAACTTTAAATTAAATAAATATAAAATGTACTGTTTCTTAACTGGGAAATACAATGCAAGTACATTATCATACTACAAACCAGTAAGATGTTTTTTCATGACTACTAAAAAAATTTTCAAATCAACTCTTTTTTATACCTAGCAGGATTAAACAGCTTGATGCACTAAAAAGAAATAGGAAAACTTCATACTTTAT
>NW_008667598.1:19262-44136 GCF_000695815.1 Acanthisitta chloris | reverse complement strand
CTGTGTTCCTGGAAGTGTATATATTTTGCTGGCATGAACAATCACTGGTGATGAAGTTGTAGCAAGTAATCTCTCCTCACGTGGGCACTAAAATAAAAAGATTTTCCAGATTTTTGCACACTTTGGAGAACAGATAAATACCATCCAAACACTAGTTTGAAATTATCTTCTGCTTTAATGCTCCTGTACACACCATATATGAAAAGCCATGACAATTCCCAGAGACAAAAGCTGAAATAAAATTAATTCTAGACTTTGTGATCCTTCTGTACTAAACCTGATGCCAGTTAAAACTGACATGACTGTTCCTCTTTCTTTCAAAAGAACCCAGACAAAGGCATAAAGTTTCCCAAAAATAGAGGTATTGAAACAGAAAATGCCCATGGGAAAAAGGAAGACAGTGCTTCTCAGCCTCATCTTATCCTGCCCCCCAGCCCAAAGGGCAAAATATGAGTGCAAAGGAAAATTTCCCCTTTTTTGTAATTAAATACTTTGGGAATGCATAGTTTGAAAGCAAATAAAAAACCCCTAAGGCCAACATTCACCTGCCTGTAACTCCTGAGAACTGACCCAACCTGCAGATACACTATGGGACAAGCCAACAGAACCTGATACATTTCAGAATCTCTCATTAGGATGCAATGAGGTTTCCTTCAAGCCTTCTGTCAAAGAAATTCCCACAGGATTTACTGCTTAGTGTAGAAATTTGTAGGCAAGTCTAAATTCCTTCCCTTAAATTACTGAATATGTAGCCCTTATAATTGGTTAGGGAGTCATGAAAAAATAAATCGGAAAATGTAATGCTGGTTTCAATATGAAAGTCATTAAAAAGCAGATCACTATTTTTACATCTTAACTATATGACAGTGAGAGTGACTGTACTTTCAGCTCTATAAGCTGAATGAATGTTGAAGATGTTAATAATAAAGCCTATTGTTGATCTCTTTATGTTCATGTATGATCAGAAGCATAAAATTTTAGAGGTTGGAATGGACCTTACAGATCATCTATTCCCAACCCCCTGCCATGGGCAGAGACATCTCCTCACTAGATCAGGTTGCTCAAGGCTCATCCAGCCTGGCCTTGAACACTGCCAGGGTTGGGGCAGCCACAGCCTCCCTGGGCAACCTGGGACAGTGTCTCACCACCCTCACAGGAAAATTCTTTTTTCTAACGTCTAACCTAAAGTTCTCCTTCTTCAGTTTGAACCCATTACCCCTTGTCCTATCACTGCAGTTCCTAACACAGAGTCCCTCTCTGGCTCCTTGTAGGCCCTCCCAGGTATTGAGAAGTTGTTCTGAGGTCTCCACACAACCTTCTCTTCTCCAGGCTGAACAGCCCCAACTCCCTCAGACTGTCCTCACAGGGAGATGCTCCAGTCCTTCATGGCCTCCTCTGGACTTGCTCCAACTGTTCCATGTCCTTCTTATGTTGAAGACACCAGAACTGTGTGCAATATTCTAGGTGGGTCTCACGAGAGCAGAGTAGAGGGGAAGAATCACCTCTTTTGACCTGCTGCCCACACTCCTTTGGATGCAGCCCAGGATTTGATTGACTTTCTGGGCTGCTAGCTTAGAAGCATATGGTTACAGTGTATGCTTAGAAGCATAGGGTTTCTTTTGTTCTTACTTTTTTCCTACTGTGTCCTAACTACTAAATAAATTATATTTCCATGCACAAAGTGGAACCTACAGGAAGAAAACCCCCATTCATTTCACTTTCACCTATCCACGAACTCATACATTCAAGAGGAAGCCTGCACTATTATCTGGAATAGATTTTAATATATATTTGAAGAATAAAATATTATTTAAAGCTGAGATTTCCACTGAAAAATTAGATCCAATGTCTTCCATGCTTCTGAGCATCTGCAAGTTGTCAATTCCCAAAGTCTTCTGCTCCTCTGTTCTTAGGCAGTTTTATCACTTCATTCTAAGTACACTTTTCTCCCATCTTTTTGTAGGTGGAATTAGTCAGCCCTATGCACATTTTTCTTGGTGACTACAGGTTGGGTGATGATAGTACAGCCCACTGTGTCAAAGAAGTCTGATCTTACAAACTTACTTACTCATAACTAGTAGACCAATATTTTAATACATTTTGGGTTGGCTTGTTTTTTTGTTTGGGTTTTTCTTTTTTTTGTTTCTTTACTTGTTTGGGGTTATTTCTGGTCTTGTTTTGCTACTTTTTTTTAATGGGCTAGATTCAGCAAAAGAATTATATCTGCAACTTCAAACATTTCTAAGGCTCTAGTGTCTTCCAGTTTATGCTGATTCTGTTTATCAAAACAAGAGGGAAAAGGGAGCCCTTGAAAAAAAATTTAGTGTTTTCCCTTATGTTAAAAAAACATTTACATCTCAGCATGTGCATTATAAAGAAAAAAGAATTACCTAATTATGAAACACCCATTCCCCCATCTTAGTGTATAGAAATAAGGAAAACATGTTCAATACCTTCCTATTTTCCTTCTCCTCCACTGCCATGCAGACTCATTCAGGGGCTTTGCTTATACCATCTGTAAAGCTTCACGAGACTCAACTGTTACTGAAATGGCCTCTTGTTTGAAGCCATACCAAGTCATCTCAGGAATTTGTTGCCTACTCTTTGAGGCTTCCTCAGTTACTAATTAGATATTAATCAAATGTTAAGAAATGCATTTAAAAAGCACTAGCAGCACCTAGTGCCTATTACTGAAGCTCCACTGTGCCATCACAGGCATCCAGAAATAATGTAGATATGAGATTAATTTTTAGGAGGTATTAAACAAACATCTCTTACTGAAATTTCTTTACAACTCCCTAGTAAGAAGAAGAGGCAGCTCAAGGGTGACCTCCTGGCTCTCTGCAACTACCTGACAGGGGTTGTAGAGAGGTGTGGGATGTCTCTCCTGCCATGGCTGCAGGGAGAGGACTAGAGGGAACGGTCATAAAATGGGATAAGGGAGGGTCAGATTAGATGTTAGGAAAAATGGTTTCCCTGTTAGATTGTTCAGGCACTGGAATAGGTTGCCCAGGGAGGTGCTGGAGTCACCATCCCTAGAGATGTTTAAGAGGCATCTGGATCTGATATTGTTTTGGTTTAGGGTTTCCAGCAGAGTGGCAGGCTAATGGTTGAACTTGATGATCTTAGAGGTCTCCTCCAACCTTGATTCCATGAATGATGGAATTTCTTTTGTATTAACTTTTGCATTTTAACAAGTAACTTACCAAGTCTGCAGATATTTCACAACATGTATCTTCTGCAGCAAATTTTGGATTACAATAAACTGTTAAGTGATGAAGTTCAATCTATTAAAAAATACAGAAGATATTAATATGAGATGTAAAAAAATGACGTGTTAAGGCATGCATTTTCTTATCTTGCCATAATAAATTCTCTCTCTAAAACACTGCATATTTCTGAAATGCTAGGAAAAAGACAAATCCAAAGCAATTACACAGCTCCTCACTTAAGGGACAAATTATGCAGTCTATTCCTTTGATGTAAATCACATTTTAGATTTAATTCGTTCTCATAAGTTGCATCCATCTGTACTGGTCTTGCTATGCTACACAGGCATTTCAGTTCTCTAGACATCCTTTGCAAACTTTCTTTTCAGGATTGTACTTTTCCTCTGCAGGGAACTAGGGTAAAGATTTGATAGGCTTATAAATAAAACTCACAAAAATTAAAAGAAAAAAATTACCACTGAAAGTTATCTTTAAACATAGTAATGTTATATCTATGGTAACTAGGTGGCTCTTAGTCCAAAGCAAATACAGAAAAACAGACTCCTTAAACTAGGACTGAGTTTTATGTTGCTACTTTGGTAACAGGTTTTTTCCTAGGAGATGCTACAGCACTGAATATTGTTTAGAGAAAAAGACTTAAGGACTTCAGATTAAGAATACACACTCAAAATTAATGACTGGGTTTGAACCTTTTATCTACATGATTCCTTACGACAGTGTTAGTAAAAGTGCAGCTAAAACAGGATTTCAAGCTCTCTGTTTTTCCTTTCATACTCACATCTACAGGCTTATCATCTGTGGCACGAGAAGCAATCAGTGTCCTTCCCTGCAAGTCAATGGTGAATTTTTCATCAGTCTGCTTTCTCTCAATTAAATTACAATCCAAATAGAGGGAAATGATCCCTGACTGCACACTAAGACCAAGCTTATGCCACTGCCGATCAAACAAAGGATAAATTTCTCGACCCTTAAAAGTGTAGTGCAGTATATTTCCCTGCATGGATTTGGTCATATACTCCACCACCTTTTTTGCACCATCCAGAAGGACAGAGATCTGAAAGCAAAATAAAATAAAAGTGGTCATTTACAAGTTATGAGTATAAGAAATAAACATATATGTAAATGATATATAATGAAAATACTTCAACTACATAGACAGGGCAAGAATTACCTTATGAATCATTCTTCTATGTCACTAGGTAAATATATATCAGATGTAAGTCACAGCATGCATTTTATCCTATTTTGCAATTTTAACTGAATAGATTTTGCTAAAATTTCCATCATCCCTATAAAGACTCATC
Source organism: Acanthisitta chloris (assembly GCF_000695815.1). Lineage (NCBI taxonomy): Eukaryota > Metazoa > Chordata > Aves > Passeriformes > Acanthisittidae > Acanthisitta > Acanthisitta chloris. The sequence continues at coordinate 39,602 of NW_008667598.1, read as the reverse complement.
AATTATTTCAGAGCAGTCTGTCTACTCCATATAAACTGTAGCTAAAGCCTGCAGTGAAACATTCAATGTTATATTTGCTATATTATATGGGGGAGGGGAAAGAAACTTCATGAAAAACAAATCAAATATGACTAACCTCAGGTGTGTCATACTGATTTAAAACTTGCCATATATACCAACGTTCTTTCTTGGTATTTCGCCGGATACGGAACGTAGCAACTAGAGAGTATTGTTCAGGAAGCCCATTTGGAAATACTTGCCTGCAACAGGAGGGAGGAAGAAGATTTCTTGTTATTCTTACACAAACAAGCACTGCTTCAAAGGAATGAACAAAAATAATACCTGGTGAAACAAGAAGCCAAGCACACACACATATACACAGGCCTCAGCATTTAGAACTGCTTCTTCTCAAAGGTGCAGTTCAGTCTATTTATAAGAATAAATTGCTGAAGGTTTTGTTAATTAATTATTTTCTTTTAACATCTGTGATTAATATAAATAGGAGTGTTAAAAGAACTGCTGCAAAGTGAATGCCACACATGAACATATTTAAAAATACTGCTTTTCCCAGTTTGCTCTTTGGATACTTGAACAAGTTTCATAGAGGGTTTGTGGAATAATCCCCATCCTTGGAGACTTTCAAAACACAGCTGGACAGGGCTCATAATAACCTGATCTCAGTTTCAAGCTGGTCCTGCTTTGAGCAGAGGTTTTTGATCCAGTGACCTCCACGGGCAATGACTTGGACATCTTGAGTACCAGAACAGCTGGACTTTAGCAGACTTTAACAAAAGTAAGGAAGGCATTTTAGAATGAATGCCTTGCTGTTGCTTGATTTTGTTATTCCTTTCTTACCTAAGATACGTCAATGGCTCTAAAAAAAGTCTGACCTATATGACAGAAAGCACTGCAACACCACTTCTGTGAACTACATGAAAAGTTTGTATCTCACCAGAAGATATTAGTCTGTATCTCAAATCTACAGACTTTGACAATCATTAAATGTGCACTAATTCTGTACTAAATAAATTAGGATGGTGCAACCAGTTTTCTTTATTTCGAGGTTCTGCATTTCACATTATTTCTTTTCTAAAACAGAGGTGAGACAAATGAAAACCACAGATGCAAAAGCTACACAACACATCGCATTGCTGTTTGCTGAAAACTGTCAGAATTGCCCAACTAGCCACACTACAAAAAGCATTCCCTGGGTCAGAGCTCAGGGAACTTGAGGACCCCCAAGCAGCAGAAAAATTTCTTCTGTTTTATTTCCCACAATCACACCAAATAAATGGCTTAGTTCTAAAAATCTAATAGGATTATAATTACACAGTAATGTGCTATAAAGCTTTTATTAGAAACAAAACCAAAACCCAAGAAGGGAGAGGGGGAAGAAAGAGCAAAGTACTGCACCTCATGAGACAATAACCCAACCACACTCCTAGAAATCATTCCACACAGCTTAGGATCTCAGGAAAAATGCCTCCTGTGCAGCAAAGTCTGCCCTGCCAAAGAGCTTCTTTAAGGACTAACACCTATTTAAGTCCCTTATGTGGGAATCACACTTCTTTGGCTGATTTCCCACAGCTGATTCCTGTTTTATCCCAGGGCCAAATTGGCTCCCCTCCCACATTGTTAAGGGACCCATATGCTTTGCTGTAGAGCTATAGATGTTTCAATGTCAAAAGGCAAGGCAAAAGTGAATAGGCTTGGCAGGACTTAGATCTAGATTTCATACTACTTTGTGTTTCAGTTCTTGCATAAAGAATATGTTTCATGATTTATGAAGAAAATACCTTCACTGAACGTCAGTAAGACATGGCTGTGTCTCTGCAGAACAATAAACTATCTGGGCATGGGATCAGCCCTATGATTTACCACACCCTAGGCAAACTAAGGCAATGGCATCTCAGGTTTCCAGCTGTGAACTAGACAGGATATCTGGCTGTGGAAGCATCTGATTAGCTCTCCAAAATCAATTAGCTCTCCCAGCTAAGTTCTATATTGGGAGACACAGCGGAGTTCACATTAATGGGCACAGGACAGGCAGCTGTGGAAGAGAAATGATCACAAGTCTCATCAAATGAAGGGAGGGGAAACCACCATTGGTACAGTAAGTCTGGAAAACAAACAGAAGTAATAGTTTTTGGACATGGTAGCACTATTTTCTACACACACACACACACACACCCCACTCCATTGCTTTTTATGTAAGCCTCCCTAACACTTTCAGAGCTATCTAGAAGTATGGCAGTATCAAGTCTTCTAAAATTGTGTTTCTTTCAGTATTTGCTTATTAGGTTAGGCTGTGTGAGTACACATGATAATATAAAATTGCCTTCTTTAACTGCTTATCAAACAATTAGGGAAAAAGGACAAGAGTCAAGGTATGACCCAGCATTATGAAAAGGGTAAGAGTTCGCTCTAGCTTCTCTTATCCTTGAGTTAACAAAGAAATCTAATCTGTATTGGGAGAAATGACAAAAGCTGACAAGATCAAGTCAATTCCTAAGGGCATTATGCTGACTTCAGTGAAGTCAAGGAAAGGGGAAAGATGTAAGTAGAATTGGACCAAGGATGAATTCAGTTAGATTGATGAAAGGTAGGAAAGTACCTCTGGAGGCCAATGGATCCAACCCCCTGTAAGAGAGATGATGGGTGTTAAGCAAGTCCTAACGTTACAGAAATATGGGTAGCAACTAATAAGTGTCCAAATTTATCTATAAAGTCAAGAAGAAAGAACTTACAAGTTAATTCAGACAAGTAGATGAAGGTATCCTTGGCATCTGATCTCTGAACCAGATGCCTTTTTGGACTTTTTTGGACAACAGCATCTGAACCAAACTACATAATTAGACTTCAGAGCAAAAATATAAATGTGAGATTTTCCTGAAAAGAAAATATCCCTTTCAGTGGGATAACAGTCAAGATCTCCAGTTGAGTTTCCTAAGAGTATGACAATCCAAACCAAACGTCCAAACCAGACAACTGCTCAAACCTTTAAGGCTACTGAAAAGATCCTCTCTTCCTCTTCTGCACTTGAAACACTCATGACTGCTGTGGTTTGTGTTGAATTTAATGCTGTCCAAGTTTACTATGTGTGATTCAAACACAGTCAATGGCCGAGACACCCCTGGGGACATGGGCAATGTTCAGGCATCTCTACACACATCTTTGAGTCACAGTGAGACCTGGGTGGGAGTTACATGCCTGTCTGCTTAAGCCATGGTGCTTCCAGGCTTCCCTGGAATTTATGCCCAGATGCCAGGGGAAATCTGCAGTCCAAAATTGTTCATTTTAGGTGCCACCAGGGCTTGGGTGGTGCTTGAGAGTGGGCAATTTGAATCATTCTCAGACTCAGGCGCCCAAAGTCTGACTAAATTATACTTTAGGTGGAAATTAGACAGTTTGGGTTTCTCCCTCTGTCCATATTGTCAGTGTTATGTAATAAAAATGAAAGTCGATGAATGCAGCACTGTGTTCTCAAAGCAAAGCACACCCTTGGTGGAAACTGCTGAAAACAATAGCAGGAATTGAAGCACATGAACTGAATACACAGGCTTGAATTTACACCACCCTGGCCTGCTGGGCTGAGGTGTACTCTATATGACAGAGGCCACAGCTGGCAGATGGAGGAGACCACCAATAACCATCAGGGAGACTCCTAACAATACGAGGTTTTAGATCACAAGTAGAGAAGTTACAAATCAATACATTCAGGTGTTTCTTAATGTTTCAAGGGTTGAAACAAAGCAGATGCACCCAGAATGGTACTAAATACACACTGATGTTCCTGCAACAACTGTGTGCCACTCTTTTAAAGCATATGTATACTCAGAGTTGCAAAGGCTTTCGCTGTATTCTCCTCTGTTTTTACTGGATTAAATGTAGCCATACTTTTTCCTAAAAACAGGTGTACATTATGACTGTACTTTATGAAGTTACTAGAAGAGCAGTTACAGGAACTTTGCAGAAACTTTACAATCATATTTGTGCATCCTTTCCACTGTTTATACTGATTTTTGGCAAAATATTTGCTTATTCATTTGTTTCCTCAAAAGTTCTGAAAATTTCTGAAATGCAGATACCAGCTGGAACTGCTAGTGCTACCATGCTAAAGCAAGTAATTATGAATGAATTAACTGTGTATTCACTGTGCTATAAACAGTTTTAGTTCTATCTTTGTAAAGCAGCATTGAGTTACCCATATCAAATTTAGTAAGGCAATCCTTTATTTACCTTTTGTTTTTATTTTTATAAAAAGTACTGATGGAAAAGCAGCATCTATTTTTAAACCTTATGAACTCTAATTGTTCCATACCGAGTGAGAATACACTGCAGTATATGATAAACTTCCGTATTGACAAGTATCAATGAAGCCTCCAGCTTGCTGAACATCTTCCAAGAAGAGAAAGATGAGCCAACTTACATTTCCTGAGAGTGAAGTGAGAGATGTTTAGAGTTTATGGCAAGACATATCTTTTCCAGCTGACATATACCATTACCTGGTATATGTCACTTGTAACATGACAATGTTACAATAATTTGGTGACCAGAGCTCAAGGAGTTAGTTTAAACAACTTTCCTATGTTGGGTAATGATTTATTTAGTACTACATTGATGGAGACACTGAAATGTTAACCTTTTCCTGTTTGCAAAGGGATTTAAACTCAGGTGACCAAATAAAAAAAACAATCTCCACATTATTCTCAATATTTCTGCATTAAATTTTCTTATTTTTGATTTTTTTTTTGATTTTTTTTTTTTTTTTTTTTTTAACCTAACTTGACTGGTACAATGACAGAAGAAGAAACAGCTAGCTAGAAAAATTTACAAATCCCTGCCTAGAAAGGTTATTTCAAATTCTTTTCAAATAAAAGCTAAGAACAGCTGTTTGTTCTGTCAGAATAAGAAATAATTTCCTTCCCATCCATCTTCCTCAAATCACATTAAGATGCACTATACAGTTTCATGTTACATTAGGCCTCAAGTTGTTTTCATACGACACATTATATGATGCAACTCAAGGGAAACTATTCAGACAGCTTAAGAGTTATTAATTACTTGGGGAGAGCTCAACCCACTCATGAAATGTACTGCTGAAAGCAAAGCTGCAGATTAATTTAGCATTGAGAAGAGGGAATTACCTAATATTTCATATACTTCAGCATATCTCTGTTTTCCTTTACTGAGCAGGTATAGATTAGCTGACACTTTTAATATATAGGTTGCTTGGGAATTTTTGGTGGTGAAAGTCAAAATGTTAAATATTTTCTTATGTAAAAAATTGGTTTGAAAAGATATATAGGTTGCTTGGGAATTTTTGGTAGTGAAAGTCAAATTTTTTAATATTTTCTTATGCAAAAAATTGGTTTGAAAATAGATAGAAATAGAAAAACTGTTATGCCTATGCAGAGTGTTTTTATCCTAGTGTTTCCATCAGTACTCTGTATTCTTATATACAGGAATTATTGGAGAACTCCTAGTCCTAATGAAGTCACAGACCAGTCTCCCATTGATTTTAAAGATGTCAGACTAATAAAACTGTCTGTTTCCAAGTTAAACCAAATTATGTGCATTTTACCTTTCTTGGAAAAAAAAATAAGTCAGCAGCAATAAGAATAACAGACTTGAAAGCAATAATACATAATAATTGACCTTGGAAATGCAACAGTTTTTATTCTCATTTTCCTAAGTAGTCAGGAATGAGGAAAAAGCCAGAGCAAGCTAAAATTTTACTCAAAATAATCTTATACTCAAAGGATCTTTCCACACCTGCATTGGTATAGACACATGTAAGCACCACCCAACAGATTCCACACCTGCATTGGTATAGACACATATAAGCACCACCCAACAGAGTGTATCCATACAACAGATTCATGTACAAAGCAAGTGAAGGTACAAAACAACTCAAAAAGATTTGGGTGCAGGCACTGAGAAGCTCCTCCAGACACTCTTGAGCTCACATCTAATGCATGGTTACCTGTCATTCAGAAAGACTGAAGTCAATCTGTATGATTCACTCAGGTCTTTCACTGAACACAGGTCTTGCACTCAAACTCTTGCTTTTCCTTAGGAGATGACCAGAGAACAAGCAAACATTACTCTGTCATATATTGCCAGCACCTGGGAACATGGATAAGGGTAACACGGGACTCTAGTTCTTTCACAAAGGGGAAAAGCATTTCTTCTCCACCTACTTTCTCCTAATCATGCCATTGCACAACACTTTCTGGTGTCTCTCTGCCTCATGCTGCTCAAATTGGTTTTCCACGGGTTGGTATCACTTACTGACTGAGAAACATGCAGAGATTTTCTAACACTGCTAGCACAAAGTGACCAAACCCAGCATCTGTTGCCTCAGTCTGATTCTTATGCATATTTTCAGTACTTGTGGCATTCAGGTAACATCTCTATAACAGATACTGATGCATCAATAATTGACACCTTCAGTTCCATCTGCTCCTCCTCACATGAACATTATGATAAGAAATCACATTCGGTCTACTGGTTTTAGAGTTCTGTGAATACACTGATGTTTCTCATAACAATTGCTCCACATTTCTTCACATCCCATGGATGCTATATCTGCCCATGTATCAAAATTTTTACATGTCAGTTACCAGGACCTCCTTCTAGTACCAGCATCCATCTACACTGAAAATACAAAACAACTCAAAAGAAAACCAAGTCTTTTGAACTCTCATCCTCTCCTGTTGGGAATCATGATCTTCTTAGATGTATATCTCATTCTACTTTTACTTCTGTACCGACGTGTAGGACATCAGACATGTGCACACCCCCAATCCCCATTTTTCGAATAAGTTTCTATTCTGTAGTTCAGCGTAGGAATTAAAACCACCCTGAGCACATGCAAACATGGTCTTATTGTCCTGCATGAATGTATGAGGAACCTTCAGTGCTTTTCCTTACTCAGAACCACACTAGTATATTTATTGCCTCTATAAAGAAGCTTACTCAGAGTCTGACACATTCCTCACAAGCAAACCACACAGACACACACAGAAGAAGAGAACAAAACTTCCTCTTTGGAAATGACTGTCAGAATCTGGGGAAGTGTGATGATCTGTCCTTTTCCTCAGTGGGTTTGTGATTGTCTCCTAAGACATGGTCTTTGTTCAAAATCTAAAACAAAGATGTGCTTAAAATACCAGCAGTGATTTAAGGTCTTTTCAACTAATATAAGAATTACATCAAGCTTTTTGGTCTTGAGAAACTATGTAAAAATTCCACTATTCTGTGCTAAGTATCCTAAAATCCAATTGCAGTACTTTATCATCAACAGAAACCACCAAGAGAAGAACTTGTGAACTTAAATACTTTTGAAGCAACTTTAGATATTTCTTGCAACATCTACCCATGCTTTTTTTAGACATTTTATGAGCTGTTTTATAACACATGTGATCCTTCTAGTTAGCTCCCAGAAATGGAACAAAGACAACAGGTCTAGTTATTACAGTAGTTTGTTACTTGACAGACTCTGAAGTCAATAAGATATCAAGTTCTTATGCTAAATATGATTATCTCTAGTGGAATGAAATTATTCAGCTGATCTAAAAACCCTCTGAATATGTTAATGAAAAAAACAATTATGGCAACCCCTGACAGCTAACTGACAGCAAAAATTTCTCTGCACGTATTTTGACATGCTTCCTACCCTGAAGCAACACCTATGGTACAGTAATAGCTATTTGTGTATCTCAGTGGTTGCTGTTGTCTGGAAAAGCAAAGAAAATGCAGACTACAATGGACAATTTGTCTATTGGAGGCCATGGTCATTCAATCTGAAGACACACAGACCCTGCCCTTCATACTTTGGAAAGGAGGGAGGACATCAGGATTACTTGTTTCTCTCTCCTGGCCTATATATCCATATAATCATCCCTAGAGGAGGAAGAAGTCTAAGCATCCCTCCCTCCATGGATATTTGTACAGGTACCCAGGGATGCTAGTGCTGTTTCTGGAATCAGTTCTTTAGTTTGGCACACAGGAGCACTAGTCAGCTCCAGCAGAGCTGCATGCTGAGAGACTCTCACCCTCCTACTTCTCACGCTGGTGTTTTGAGAGCTACCTTGTGCATTTCTGCATGACATCATGCTACCCAACCTAAAAACATTTCCATAGAACCTTCAATTTCTTCCTGTTTAGTCTCCCCTCATCCCCATCCCAAACTTTTGGTAGCATTTTACAATGAAGCAATGGAACACATAGTAGCAAAGTGAACTGCCGATTACACTTGGAACAGGCTCTCCCTTTCCTGGGAGGGGTTCATTCTGCCAGGTCCTAGACAACCCTGGCTGATGGTAAAAGGCAAACCACCTCACAGCCCAGCATCCCTCTTATGAAAATGCTGAGCACTCAGTGAACATAATAGCATGGCTGGCAGTGGAAAGGGAGAGCTAGGACTGCTGTATGGAGCGCAGCTGAACCAAGCCAAGGGATGCTTTTTTCCCTAACCTCCTCAAATAATTGCCTGGTTAACTAGCCTCCTCCTCTTCAGCATGCAGAACTCCCTATAAATAAACTCATTCCAGGCTAAAGTCACAATCAGGCCACGCTAAGAAGTGTTTGAGAAGAAGCACAGGCAAGACCAAAGGCACTACAGCCTACAATGCTGTTATAGATGGATATATGTACTCATCTTGGTTCAGCTCCCCAAAAAAGAAGGTGTAAGTGGTGAAGATTAAGTTACCAAGAGAAGAGACCCGAGTAGGAAAGAAGGTTAATGATACCAGATACCAGGGTCTGACCTGAAATAAGTAGCTCTGTCAGCTGCAAGAGTGAAGCTGCAGAGGGAGAACATGCTTTTGCTTTAACACCCCCTACACACAGCATGACTAGCCTATGAATATTTAAGCCTGGTGTTCTGCCTACAATTAGAAGGATAATTAGATAAATAACATGCTCTTTTACAGTTTGAAAAAACTGCTAACATTCACGGATTTTAAGTGAATGAATATGGAAAATAAAAGATAAAAAAACTCATTTGCATCACATTGGAATTAATAGCATTTTCAGAAACTGGAAATTACCACTTTTCTGAAGTCTCAGAACTTGGAAATGAATTGTCTAATTAAAGACAAGTTAAAGAAAAAAAAAGTACATACAGCCTAGCCTGCAACTCTCACAATTTCTGTAATAATGAGATTTTTGGTAAGTTACATTAAATGGGGTTAAAAATAAATCAAGTTCAAAAATATCAACATTGCATTGCCATCTGCTGAGTCATAACTATATTTAACAAGATGGGCCAAAGACCTGTGACTTGCTAACCCTGTTACTATCAGACCCATCTGGGAAATGGCCAGGTATTCCTTTTAAAGTGTAAGGAGATTAAAAAAAAAAAAAAAAAAAGCAAGCTTGTAAAGAGAGATGGAGTCCTGCATTAGGCTCCAGACAGACGTGTTGAAAGGAGACTTTAAGCAGTGATAGCTTTGGATAAGTCAATGAACACTTTATTTAGATTTTTCCTAAGCTTCACATCAAAAGAACACACCAAACCCAACTCAAAAAACACTGAACATGACTGGGAGTCCTTCTCCCAGACTGGGGAAACAGGCCAGATGCCTTAGATCCAAACCAGGAGACTCAATATGCCAAGAATTCACAAACTTTCCTGAAAACAGTGAAGGCTCCACAGTAGAAAAACTGCATTAAAACAATGCATCAATTAGAGATGATTTAACCTCAGATTAAGCTATGTAATTTTCATGCAAAAGCAACCGAAGAAGAATGAATGATGATCTTTTTCAACAGGAAGGCTGAGCTTGAAACCTACTGCTGGTGAAAATTCTAACATCATATTACCTACTGCGTATGTCAGATGTAGATAAAGTGTGGAAGAGTTATGACAGTAAATAAAATAATGCTATTATCACTAATATTAGACATTATATAAAACTGTAGCATTTAGGCATTATATAAAACTGTAGCAAAGCGTGCAATAAGATGCAAAAAAAAAAAAAATCATTGGGAAGTTTAAGAAAGGAAATACTTAGTTTCCTCATCATCCTATGACAAAACCAGCATTTTGATTTGCTCTTACCCTCTAAATGACAAGGTCGACAATGGAATTAACTGCCCAATATTATGGGAACTCATACACTTAAGGAAGAAAATCTGTTAACAGTATAGTCTATAGTAGAATCACAGAATCCTAGAACGATTGAGGATGGAAGGAACCTCTAGAGGTCATCTGTTCCAATGTCCCTGCTCAGCTGGATGGGAATACACATTTACTTGTGGGTGAGAACGAAATCAATCCAACATAAGCTGTTTAAAGAGATGACATTGAATAGCGATAACAAAAGTTAGGATGCTGTAAAAAACATACTCTTAGGCACAATATGAATTCATATCAGTAGTGCTAACTTATTTTGAAGGAGAAGAAAGAATCAAGGCTATGTTATAAGTGATCTTTCAAGAACTCTTAACTGGATAATGAGTCATGACTTTCCTTTCCATGAAATCATATCAGCTATCTTGAATCACAAAGTGTTTTTTTAGTGCTCCTAACACTTTCACAACAAACCAATCTTAAGCTTATGTAATTTCCTGGTAGCACAGTGTATCTGTCTCCACATACTAACAGTAATGAAATTATTTATCACTTTCTAAATTTAAAGCAAATCCTGCAAATAGGAAAGTGACCTATCAAAATGAGAAATAATTTCGAAGTCTATGCTCCATTTTCAGTTAACACAGATGTCTGATTCCAGTTTCTTTTCAGACATTCAGGTTACCAAATACAGTTTCATTACTCAACTACTGCTATAACTTGTCTTTTATGTTTGGTCCTCTTGTAGTACATTTTCTTCCATTGTGTCTGTCTATATGATTATTCTTACAAGTTACTGTCTTTATCGCATATTGCCCACAGTTCATATAAGAATGTAACATTAGATGTTAAACATTCTCAATTTTCAGTGGCTTAATTTCACAGGAGATATTTAAAAGAAAACCTCAAACTACTGCAATAGAAGACAGCTCCCAAAACTCCTTGTTTCCATATACCAACTATACCTATAAAACGAGTGAGCATTATTTGCTACTTCTGTACAAGTCACTGCTACTTGTCAATCCTGAGCAAGACCAATAATTTAAAGCTGCAATCTCACGTGCTGTACTTCAAAGTAAGCACATCTACCATGGAGGATCTTGAGGGCAAGAGCTGGACCTGGAAGAGCACCATGTCTGCCCAAGTCTTGGCAATCAGTTGCTGTTGGTGTACGACTATCATACTTTCTGTTTAGTTTCACAGATGAATTTAAACTGGTAGTCATCTAGCATTCTGAACTGCTCACTTAAGAGACAGATCCAGCAAGAGGGGAAAAAATATGTGTGGAGTCACAGTACCTTGATGATGCCATATCTGTGTTGTTACTTCACAGGTGAGCTCCAAAGCAAACCTCGTGTTCCTCAGCCAATGGATGTTTATGGGGTATGCATCCAAAAGCATTTGAGTAAGTCAACACTGTTCACCATAGATTATGAGCATATACATTTCTTTCTGAACTCTCACAGAATCATAGACCCACAGAATTGTTCAGATCGAGTCCAACCATCAACCTAACACCACCACTGTATTTACCAATAAAATGTACATTTTTTTAACTCTTCCAGGGATGGTGATTTCACCACATCCCTAAGTAGTCTGTTCCAATGCTTTACAATCCTTTCAGTGAAAAAACTCTTCCTAGTACTTAATCTAAGCAGAATTCTCAGCAGAGTTCACAAAGAAAAGTGAGTGAAAGAGTTAAATCAAAGTTTACTAAGGACTTCAACATTAACATCGTTAATACAGGTGTATCAATCGTTAGCAGTCTAACCACTAAAATAAAAAATGCATGTATTTTCATATGAAAATTAAAAGCATAATGCCATATTAGGAACTATCAACAAGTTATTTAAGGCCTGTATTGTCATGCTCAATCCTGGAGTATTTTTATGATTTATTTTTTTAAACTAGGATTCTAAGATACTGCAACTAGTCACACTGACTAAATCCAAAAATAACATGATCTCTTGCACATGGTTCTGTTAATGCACAAATATCTGTACATCAGGACTTGTTTCTATAGATTGCAGATCGTTCTTCAAGTTGAAGTTTGTTAAATCATTCCAAGTTTTGAAATGAGTTTGTGGCATGACAAATATTCACTGGAGACAAGGCTGCAATCAGCAAACTCTGTGCACTTATGACTGAACTCAAGTTGATGCCCAGACCTCCAAGTGAAAAACCCAGAGCACGGACTGTACTGTTCATGCAAAATTAAAGAGGTATTTTTAAAAATTTGTCAATTTATCTCCATAAATAAAAAATATTTCATGGCATGTTGATAAAAACTGCACAGAGCTAACCACATAGAAATGCTAGAGGCCAAAAATCTCTCAGAACCAACTGAAAATAAATGAAAATCAGTGTAATGAAAAAAAATACCCGGCAGTTTCACTGTGAAACGTGCACTATTTTTAGACATAAACCCTAAAAACTCAGAGGCAAGGTGGGGGAAGGGTATGATATCTCTATGACATGTTTAAACAACAAAGCTCCAGTATAAACACAGATGTAGCAGCACAAACATCTTTTTGTAGGTACAACTTTAGTTAAGAGGAGAAATGCCTGACGGCATAGCTAAAGCAAACTAGATTTCACAGAGTGTCAAATCACAAAAGCCAGGAAAAGAAAGGTCTGATTTATTACAGGGTTGGTTGTTGTGGCTTTTTTTCCAGTCTGCTGATAAATGGCTTTTGAAGCACATGGCACCGCTGCTTCAGCTGGAGAAATTATGTGCATTTTGTAAAGACACTTGAATCCTCTCAGCCCAATCAGCAAAACTGAAAAATGATCTTTCAATCTCTAATTTTATACTACAACATATGGAGGCCACAGTCTATCCTCAGCTGCATGCATTATATCCAGTACATGTCAAGGAGTTGTGTAGTTGCATATAGCATGGTTGTATATACCCACAGCTACTCTGGTTTTCCAAGAAACTTTGGCTGTACTGATTTTGCAACTGTACTTTTGTTCTAACACTATCAAACACAGGTCTCATTACAGACTTAGATATACATCCTTCTTCCTCTCACTTTTGAGAAACTTTTACTTCAAAAAGGGTGGCCAAGATAAACCAGGAAAACATTGCAAAGATTTTAAAAGTCAGCATGTTTGGCAGGGAGTACGAGAAGTGTAAACTCTTCTGAAAGTTCCCCACAGTCTGGCAGCACTTAAGGCTCTCTTCAACTAACATAGTGCTAAATTGAGCAACCTATGGCAGAGTTTGTGTCCAATTTTTTGAACAGGGGTAATAGAGAAGCATCCAGGTAAATCTCTTCCACCGAATCTTGAAATCTAGTAACACAATAACTGTGTTTAACAGTTGCAATATCTATGACAGCATACATTTTAGGTTTTGCTATCTTATCCAATAAGGAAACTGAAAAATAGTTTTGCCACCCATATCAGATGAAAATAGAAAGGAATTCCCTACAGGAATATATAGCAAAAGTGAAATTGCTTAGATACTGCAAATGATGTTGTTTTAATAGGAACACTAGAATTGCCATCTATAGGGCAGGTTAAATCATCAAACTGAAGGTACAATTTCAGGGTTGCCTCCAGCCCCAGCAGTGCTGTCTTGCCCCTTTCCCACTGTGATTGCTGGAGATGACACAACCACAGAGATCAGCCACCAGCCTTGCTGACCAGAGAGGCTGATGCTCAAGTGAAGGAAGCGAGATGAGGCTGAGAGCTGGAGATGGGTGTTGTGAAAGTGAGCTCCTGATTTTAATAATTTTAGTTGATCAGATTTTTCCTTTACAACAAAGGGAGAAGGACAAAAATCACACTAAAACACACGTTTTCCAAACTAAGCAAAGCTTCTTATACGAGAAAAATAAACTACCTTTTACTATTTGCTCATTCAGTGCTTCTGTGATTTGCTTATTGCTGCCTTAAGTTTCATCCTTAACCATGAGGCCCATGCAGATCAATGCACACAACTGTTGGTCTCCTGCACACTCTCATTGTGGATCAGTGCCCTCAGAGTGCACATCTCCCAAAAGCCCCTTCCCCTTTACCTGCAAGTGCTTTACAATAAGAACCTCATCACTGGGGGAAAAAAAGGAAAAGAAACAGTTCTTTTCATCCACCATTGTCTTACCAATTCAACTGGTACGATGCTGCCACACTAAGTGCTCCACTGTAGGGGGGACTCACTGCACGTCAAAGAATTCAGATTTATTACAGTCAGTGGAATAATTAAAATAGTTTTTCTATTCTCTATTTCCTCACTGCCTGCTTTTAATGTAAGTACTATATATTCTTATATGTGTTCTTCCCCTTTGCCACCTCTCCAACTTTGCTTTCTCAAGTCTTTCCTCATAGTAAATTGTATGTCAAATTACAAAATTATTTAAGTCTAATATAGGAATTAAAATTTGTTAATGCTTGAACTTTAAATTTTATGTAAAGATCTTGGTGTATTTTTTGGAAATTGTCAGGTAGAACAAGCCCAAATATGCAGAAAGACATTCACATGGGTTAATTCTTTAAAAAGAAGCATTGTTCTGTCATTTTTCATGTTAAGAGCCCCCAGTTTTCTCCCTAGTTATGAAATGAAATAATTGGTGTTTACATGGTAGGTACAGCACCAATTTGCTCTTTCAACAGTAATCACTGTTTTTTCACTCTTTAAACACAAACTACACTACTTCAACACCTTTCAACCAGAATTGGAAAAAGAAATATTGAGTCACGACAGCTTCTGATCTACTGCTTTGAAAGACCTGAAGAAAGCACCAGGATTTATACTAAATTCAGGCTCCCACACTCAGGAAGCAAATTCCAAAGCCAAGGCCCTTTTCTTGAAAATACCCTGCAACCAAAATACCAGACATTTCAGTTTTAGCACTGTTGGCTCCAACTGCTCAAATGACCTCAAATAAATACATGATATAGTATGGGAGAGGTGGTTTCTTACATAACCATCTAATATTTTAACAGACCAAAGGACAGCAGGACTTGGTCTAAGCACAGATAAAAGTTGGTTTGACTATTGTAACTATTGCCTCCAAATAGGGGTAACACCTCATTGCCCTGTTCTGTTGATGTTTTAAGTTTCTTGTGAAATCTTTTGGAAAACGGTGATTTTCTCCTCTATCTTATACTGCATTTAAGAAACAGTTACACAACTTCCTAAAATATATCACATAATATTTCTCAAGAAGACTGTTGAACCTAGTTCTGCTGCCCCAAACACACGACGTGTGCAAGACTAATAAAAAGTCATGCCCATGTGGATATTTGTTGGCAGCCGAAGGCATATGAAAGGACCTTGGTATTTTTCAGTTTGGTGAAGAGAGAGGTCTGAGAAGACAGAGCCAGAGAACACACAGCAAAGTAGACCACAGCAAAACCACCAAGAGGTAGGTGCATGTGGGAAAGCAAATTGCTAGCTATGAAACCCCCTGTAATTGTGAGTACACAAACTGCCTCTCTTGAAGCCAACTGAGCTCTAGGAAATGGATTCTGTATGCATTCTTTTTTTCTCTTAAAAATGTTAGCGTTGAAACCAAACAGAAAACTCCACATAAGTATTTTTTCATCATCAATTTCTGTTCTTAGCAGAAAGAATCTTCCAGCCTGGAATTTACTGAGACAAGTGGGAACACTATTTCTGCCTCCAGTAACTAGACATCACAAGGAGGTGAAACACTTTCCCTGAAATATGGCCCAAGCCACAACTCTTCTGGCAGCAGTGAGTGACAGCATTGCTGGTGGAGCTCAGTATTCCAAATACAGTCAAAATCCAGGCTCTTTTGTAGTATCTGACACCGAAAGGGGAAGAATTCCTAAAAGAGGCGTGAGAGTAATCCCAACTGCTGTAACTCTGAGATCATTTAACAGCCAGCTATGATAATCTCCTCAGTAAATTAATATGGTTTGATGAGCCAAACAACTACAAAATAAGAAAGCTGTGACTGTGCCATGAAGATTTGCTAATCATCAATGTCAATTTCAAAAACATTCTGAAACTCAGCTGAAATCAGCTTATTATCTCCTTTATTGACGCTTTCAGAAGAGGAAAAAAAATGGCCCACCAGCAACCCAGAGAAGTGAAAATGAGGAACAACTGATGTCTGATGCATCTTTAGAGAAAGACAGCAACATTAACTCATCATAGTGCTATTTACTCTAAGGCAACTGAAGAACACAGATCAGCCTAAAAGGCCTCGTATGTC
This sequence comes from Acanthisitta chloris, assembly GCF_000695815.1. Classification (NCBI taxonomy): domain Eukaryota; kingdom Metazoa; phylum Chordata; class Aves; order Passeriformes; family Acanthisittidae; genus Acanthisitta; species Acanthisitta chloris. Next base: position 23,333 of record NW_008667598.1, on the reverse strand, counting down.
CAGAAGTACTGGATAGTGTTGGCAGATCTAAAGAAGTTGCTATCAGCACAGAGCCCTCTGCTGCTTTTCTCAGCAAGCTTTATGCCACACTGGAATACACTACATGGGCAGCACATGATGAATTCTGGAGAAGAAAATATTACTCTGCAATGTACTTATTGAAATAAAAGTAAAACATTTTACAATTACTATTATTCTATGATTCTGTGGTGTGATGATGACAAGATAGTTAGACTGTCTGCATAACAGTATTATATCTCAAGCTCATAGCAACCTTCCAGTATCTGAAGGGGTTACAAGGAGTCAGAGAGGGACTCTTTGTTAGGAGCTGCAATGAGAGGTCAAGGGGCAATGGGTACATGTTGAAGGAGGGGAAATTTAGGCTAGATATTAGGAAAGATTTTTACTCTGAAGGTGGTGAGACCCTGGCACAGGTTGCCCAGGGAGGCTGTGGCTGCCCCAACCCTGGCAGTGTTCACAGCCAGGTTGGATGAGCCTTGAGCAACCTGCTCTGATGGAAGGTGTCCCTGCTCAGAGCAGAGGTTTGGGGCTAGTTGATCTCTAAGGTCCACTCTAACACCTAAAATTCTATCATTCTATGATTTCACTGTGAATTTCTTCATGGTTCAAAGGCTCAGTTACACTACTTTCCTCAGAAATAAGTTCTGTTAAAGTCCATGTAAGAACTACTCAGAGTATTTTACTTTTAAAAATCACTCTTTAATCCATAATATATTACTGAAATTTCTTTAATATTTAGCAGTCACTTACATGTAGCATAAGAAAAGCTATCCATCTCCTATCACAACAAAAAAATATGTGCACAAGTCCATCACAGAAAGAGATAAAGACCTATGACTAAAATCCAATGTAAATAAACATAATCCATTTCCCAAGCTGACAGTGCATTGTAGATTATTTACGACATATAAATAGCTGCAACAAGACTCCAGGTCCATTGAAAAAAATATAACCCAACCAAAATGGCATCACAGAAGAAAAATGGCACAGCATAGCTTTCTATTACCCATACTACGACTGAATGAATGAAATGCAAGAGGAGATGTGCCAAGTTACTTGATACTTGCTAGTCAGCTTAATCAGATACTCTCAATTTCCTGCAGGATGGATAACAAACACTGTTCTGCTGCTCACTGCACACCACGTCTACTCAAATATTTTCTGAGGCAGAATGATTCTAAAAACCTCTGTGCATCTAATAGCACAAAACTGACATATGTGTAAGAGAAGTACATTTAAATGAAAATAATGAATTAAAAGACAGTGTACATGGCTAACTGAGATAAAGTAAATTATAAGGTTATGATGGCAGATATGAGTTCCTGACTGTCCTTCATTGCAAACCTGCTGTGTCAAAACCTGATTTTGTGCTCCTAAGTGCCCTCTGCCCTTATTTTTAAAATCCATCACAGAAGCTCAGAAGAGTTTTAAAAACTCATGGTTTAAAGGAATATTTTAAACTCACTTGTCTGACGTGTTATCTCAACAACAGAAAGCCATTACATATTCAACAAACTGAATCAATTAGGAATAGAATTTACTTTCTTAATGAAACATATTTCTCCGTGGAGAAAGGTTACAAGAGTATGAGTGACACTATTGCCGTGAAGAACTAGGATTGAACAGAAATTCTGAAATGCTTGAATGTTATTGAAAATACTTTTAGCCCTTTCATTGTTGAGGAAGATATATCTAAGAGGCACTACTTGCACAGCAAGCTGACTGACAATCTTATCTTGTCTCTTCTTATCAGCAATAATTAGCACTGATATGCTTTTCATTAAAAATCATATCAATTGCCTCATCCAGCTAAAAGTTTTCATCCATTGTATATTCATATTTTTAGGTGAAACTAGAAAGATTTTTCACTCTTATTCTTTAATGAGGATACACAAAAGGAATTGACAGAAAGGGAGAGGATCATTAGAACTATGAAAACATTAAAGCAAAACCACCTTCCATGTTTAGCCTTAACTGAAATTCTTTATCCTCTGCCCAACTTACCCTGACAATGAAAAAAAATAGCCATTTTTGTATCAATTCGACAAAAGCTGAGGAATATAGGAAAAGACAGGAATATAAGGAAATGCAGGAAGAAATGTTCGATTTCTCTCCTACTTCATTTCAAAAAAACCCACCAAAATACTATCGAGACTTTCTCCAGTATTTTCCTCTTAACTACTAAGAGTTAAGGCTTTGTTAAGACACAGCTATCAGCCATGATGTGAATTTCCCATTTTCATTGCCTTCACTGATAAACTGCTTTTAAAAGAAGAAAATAAAACACAGACATTGATATTCAGTCATGCTAATAAAAGCCAAGGAAAAAACTTTACATTTTTCAACCTCAACACCACCTGTCAGACCACTTCCAAAACCACTTAGAAATTCTTTGAAATCAATACTTTGTACCATGAATTTTACCTCAAAGTAATATGAATTTTAAATAATTCACTCTTTTGCAATTTCTAGCTCCTCTCTACTCCAATTTTGCTGTAGGTTTTCTGACTGTTTCAAGATAAAGCAAGTCAGATTGCAATACATATTTCTTAGCATTATTTAGCTTCTTATTCCTTAAGGAAATTGCTCCACGGCTTTTGTTACTGTCTTGAATTTCTATTCATGTTTTCCTCAAATTCTCATCCCTTGAAAAAAAAAATCCGTAAAAATCTGTAAAAATAATAACAGATTTTAAAAAATAAATTTTTCTTACTAGCAAACTTTCAAAATACTTTTAGTAAAGATATTTATGGGTGGTACTTAATTTCTCCTATTCTTCTTCTAAAGATAATCTGGATAATACTGGGCAAGTCCTAATAAGAGAACAGCACTCTCTGTGTCAAGTAATTTTATCTAGTCATTTTTCCTTCAATAGCTAATGACCAAAGTATTTTAAACAGGACAGCGGTTAGCTTAACTTTGTAGCATTACACAAGCATAAACATTTAGCACTTACAATATCTAATATGTAAAAAAACTTAGAAGCTATCTAGTAATTTAGAATAGTTTAGGTCAAATTTCTTTAATCATTCTCCTCTCTCAAAGATCACTTTGTTTTCTGTCTTGGTGCCTCTGATTCTTATCTTCTTCCCCCCCAGCCCTGGGCTCATGCTACCCCCAGCCCCTCTCTGCTATGCCCACAATCCAAGCCAAGGGGAAATCCAAGGGCCAGGTGTATTTTCACTAGGCAAGCTGGAGCCAGCCCTCTTGCAACAGAAAATACCCAACCTGAAGACATGGGAATACAGTTTCTTCCCTTGTCATCACAGGAACACACTGTACAGAAACCACAGTCCCATGACTCAGAGCACATCTCAACCAAGAGGCCCTGAGATGATCCTCTCTCTCCACTGAGCACAGGGAACTTGAAACTACATTCCTAACTGCTTCTTGGCATTTCCTTGTCCTTGTGCAAACTTAGAGCCATCCAATCCCATTGTGCCTTACTCTCTTTCACCTTCTTTTTGATTTTTTCATGCAGTTTCTGCCTTTTGTCCAAAACTGCCAGAACAGGTACTGCCTACTTTCACCTCTACACTGCGTATCCACCAACCTGTTGTTGCTCAAAAGCAAAAGGTCGATTCCAGAATAAAAAAATAAATAAACACAGCATTCAAGGAAATGGTGACACTCTCTTTTTTTCCCTCCCAGCAGTAGCGAGAGAGAGGACAGCAAACTTCACTGCAGGAAGATTAGCATAACACTTCTTGTCATACTGTGAAAGTTACTGGTTTCCTTTGTTTTATAAATATTTATGTATTAACAGTAGAGTTTTCAGTACTAGAATCACAATTTGAGAAACAGATACTCGCAATTAACTTACTACCTAGATACTTCCAGATTCCAGAAGAAAACTGCAGCAAAGTCAAAATACTTCTTCTGTTACAGAGGAAAAAAAGCCTGACAACAGATGTACTTGTCATTCTGTGGCATCCTTTGGATACACTGCCCAGTAATTCAGTTAATTAGCAGCATTTAGCCTGAGTTCTGTCTCTTAAAAACTTAGGGTGAAAGTAATATCTTACTTACCTTGTATCCCTGACAAGAGGT
>NW_008667598.1:1035-19236 GCF_000695815.1 Acanthisitta chloris | reverse complement strand
TTTCCCCTCCACAAGATGCTTGCCTCAAAGAAAAGCTTTCTGTCAGATCAAACCCTGCAAAACATGATTCAATATTTCAATTTAATGGGATTTAAAAGCCAGAAGTAAATACTGACTTTTAGCATGCTTGGTAACTTTCTAGAATACACACTGATAAGTTATTTATTCAACCAGTTAAAAGCCAGAAGTAAATACTGACTTTTAGCATGCTTGGTAACTTTCTAGAATACACACTGATAAGCTATTTATTAAACCAATACCTTCAGTAAGAGAAACTTTCAATATCCATTTTATTGACAGAGAAACTACCCAGGCAAAATTCACTCAGTAGAGGACTTTGCAACCTGAAAAATGCATTTGTTATTTCCTTTTATCATCTGAAATGACAAGAATGAAGTATGATTGGGAAAAATTAGTGTGGCTGCTTAACTTGAACCAATACTTTCCAAAACCTACATGTTCTGATTTTAACCACACCTTGCAGCAGCAGCTTTTGGAGCTTGGGGGTGTCATTCTGTATAGATCTTTCAATTTTAAAGCCAGCTTCAGTCAGAATATGATTATATCCATTACTAGCCAAATGATATAGATATCCATATTAGCTCAGTCATTTACCTGCAACACCACGACTGTCCCTGCTGGTTTGTTTGAGGTGACGGGCAAATGTTTTCATTAAAGGACACACAGCACCTTCAAGAGAAGAGAGTTTAGTATCCATCATAAAATTCTATCAAACTGACATGAATTGGAATAAATTGTCATGACAGTGAGAGTACTGTTAATGTGAATGTTTCTTTTTGTTTCTTTAGGATATGAAAACCATCAGTAAACCAAACTACAGAATCTAAACAAGAGCAATGATATTTCAGATTTTATGCTACTCTTCCAACAATATAAGCAGATACAAATTTTATCTCATTTTAATTCAGCTATTTATGGTTAAAGTACATATGAACAATATGAACAGAAGAAAACCACTAGATTTTTACCAAGCCCTTTCCACCTACAACACTCTATAAAAAAGTAACATCTAAGTTCTATTTGTATTTCTAACTATATTATTAGAAAAACCTTTTCCCCCACTAATGAATATGAAGCAATAGAGACATCAATGTTTGATTACCATGAAAATGATCTATTGATAATTCAGTGAACAGTAATTTCAAAACATGGAATAACAAGGGTATAATCATATTGTGCAATAAATAATACAAGCAGTACTTATATTTTTTTGTAATTTCAAAACGTGGATTAACAAGGGTATAATCATATTGTGCAATAAATAATGCAAGCAGTACTTATATTTTGAAAAAAAATGGTTGAAAATTAAGCAAGGGAGAACTTCTGAACCAAAGTCTTTTGGCAAACTAGCAGAATGTTCTCAAATGTGGAGCATGGTAGACTCTGAGGTTAAGTCTGACAGAACACTTAGATCAAACACTGCATTATTAATATGCAGTATCTTATTTGCAGAAAGTCCTTTCTTCCCTTTTCTAATAGATGCATAGGAATGCCCATTTTTAAGAAGCAAATACAGAGAAATGCCACTTTTGTGCATGGGTCAGAAATAGGGCTCCCTCTTTAACAAGTTTTGCTAAAATCCTAATAAAACTAACAAACAGAGATGACACGTAATAATATTTGGCCTATGTGCTTATCAAGAACTCTGTGAGCTGATGCAACTGAAAAAAGTCCTGAAGTTGCTGAAGAGCACAAGTTTATTGAATCTATTTCAGTCTTTGATCTGGATTAAGAATGGTTTTTGGAAATAACTAGCAAAAGTGAAACTAGATTATAAAACACAGATGTAAAGACACCTCCTGATAATATGGTTAATGAAAACTATGTCCATTGACTAAAGAATGGACCAGGTGAAACACTTCTTTTTTTGTGAGACTCATTAAGTTTCATGTCCTTCATGTCTACAATTGCAAGTAATCTACAATTACAAGTAATATCATTGGTAAATTAATTGATTTCTAAGTCTCTAAGAGAATAAATTCTTTCTTTCTTTCTTTCCCACATACAGATACATAAATATGTGTATATACATGCATTTCCCCATTCAGATAGATACAGTTTCATGACAAATGAAATGAAGCATATGCATTAAAAACTCTGTAAACCCCCTTCCCCAGAAAAAGATTTGAAGCATATGCATTAAAAACTCTGTAAACTCCCCTTCCCCAGAAAAAGATTCAGAACTGTAAAGAATATTCATGTTGAAATCTCCGAAATGAAATCTTTCATCAATCTTGGTTTGCAGGGAGTTTTATGTAGTGTGAAAAGCATTCACTGGAATTACATACTAACATAGCAATTTCAATACACCATTTGATATATACACACACAGTATGGGACAGAAACAGGTTCACCTTAGGTAGCCTTTTATCTACAAACCTCAACCTTCAATCACTTAGGCAGATTATAAAACTATAGACTTTTATATACAGCCACTCTAAAGCAATGACTGTGGTTATGATAGATTTATATGTACATAGCTAAAGAAATATGTTGGCATAAAGGAAGCCAATTATGGCTGAAGCCACAATAGCATCACACACATACTCTGACAGACATTTTTCTTAAATCTATACATTTTCTAACCAAGAGCTTTTTTTAAATATACATATATATATCAAGACAACAGGGCAAATTCCCTTTGGGGTTGCACTACTTGACAGCACTTAGAATAAGAGCAACCAGACAGTACTTATTGCTGATTTTACCCTGAACTGGTATAGCAAACTCTAGAGAACCTGGGACACAAATGAGCTTTTTTTTTTTTTTTTCTCAAGCATTACCTTACATGAGGGTTGAGTGGTGAAAAAGTAGGGAGTTTTAGCTTATTCCCCCCCCCAGTCACTTTCTTCCAAGTCCAAATAAAGACTTAAGCCTTAATTTCTGTGTTATCCAGATGATAGCAACGATTCCTCACATGCCACAGACTGGACTGTGGACCTATTTTTATCAGTGGCATAACAGTCACAGCATAGACAGGCCATGTAAGTGTTAGTTATTTGGTTGTATTCTGTGTCCCCAGAAGAACTGAAAGGGTTACTACAAATCTTCTGTCTCGTGCTGCTGATGCACTCCTTTAACCCAATGCAATGCTTTTTATCAGAGAGCTAAAGCAAAACTCTCAAATATTAAAAACAAAACCTTCCATACCAAGACTGACAACTTTCATTGCTATAGATTGATGAAAATTCTTTCTACAGTTACAACTTGTATGGTTAACCTCTTCCAAGAATTCTAGTACTGCTGGCAGATCCTTCAATTTCTTTAGCCTGAGATGAAACCAACACTTTACCCATTCAATGTGTGGGTAGCTGTATGAGAAGGTTTACATGAAGACATTCAGGAAAAAAAAAAGAACACAACAAACCCTTACTGCTAATCCAGGCACAGAAACCATGGACCTACCTGCCCTGTTAGAATACATACTATAAAATTAGTGAAGCAGTAAAAAGAAAGAGCTTACATTTATATACCAGATTGCTCTGCACATAATAGAATTAAAACTGTGGACAGAACTAAAGAATACATATTAAAACAGTGGTGTCAACGGTCATTTTAATCCATGTATAAATTAACGAGCTCAGCTATCCATAAGACAAATTAGACCCTGATCTTTATAAATCAATAAGTTCTATGTATGAGCTTATTTATATAAAATCAACCTAATAATTTTGAAAATATGTATTTATGCAAACCAAAGAGATATATCACAGACCATTGATCTTCTGTGTTTACAGAAAGATGATAGAAAGATTTGTTTGTTTTCTAATAGCATGATGCAAAAAAATTAAGGCACTGCATCTAGACATATCTGCTGCAACATGCAATGACATGTTCTGAATTCCTGGAAGGATCAGAACACCTGTTTAAACACACTGCAACTTCCATCTAGGCACCATACTCAGCTTTCCATTCCATGCAAACGAAGGCAAAGGAGACTCTGGTGTGTGCTTCAGTCTCCCTCTTAGAGACAGCTCTTGTGTGCAGTTCCTGACTGGGAACTGTGTATTCCTATAAGCATTCTAGTCTTCTCCAGATCAAGTGTAACCTATAACGGTTAGATTCACTTTGCAAGTACCTATGTGCTAAATTATAATTTAACTTCACATTCAAGTGAAGTTTTCAGCTGCCATCTAACACCACTGAGATACACATGGCAAGGGCACCGAAGTTGCCATCAGTAAGCCTGACTGGCCTAACACAGCCAAACAGCAAAGCCAGACCTAAGATATGCCCACGTCCTATGTGGACTCAAGCTTCAGATAGAAACCCATATTAGCCAGGATTTGTCTCACACTATTACTAGATCAGACTTCATAAACATATATGGACATAGGGAACCTCTTCAGGGTTTACAACACACCTGCAAATATCAGCAGTGACATCCAGTGAGTCTACCTCAAAGGTATTTGTAGTGAAGATAAGCAGACCCAGCTGGCCTGCTTTCAAATAAGGTCAAGGATTCTAATTTCCTACACAGATGTAGCCTCAAGTAGAGAGGCACCAGGAAATAAGATGCAATTTTTAAATTCCTTTTTCACTCTGTAAAGCAGATCATATTACATGACAACCTACACAGATGCAGCCTCAAGTAGAGAGGCACCAGGAAATAAGATGCAATTTTTTTAATTCCTTTTTCACTCTGTAACGCAGATTGTATTACATGACAGCACGTGTTAATTAAGACATGGGTGGGAAGAAGAATAAGGGAGATATGATATAGTAAAGAAGTCAACTTGAAGTCTGGTGACTATTGAGATGTTTATGGAAGTAATGTAACAGCTTTGGCAGACAGAATTAAGAAATCCAAACCAATGGAGTTCAAGGATGTGGACAGTGGGATTAAGTGCACCCTCAGCAAGTTTGCAGATGACACCAAGCTGAGTGGTGCAGTTGACACACATGAAGGACAGGATGCTATCCAGTGGGACCTGGACAAGCTCAAGAAGTGGGCCCAGGGGAATCTCATGACATTCAACAAAGCCAAGTGCAAGGTGCTGCACATGAGTCAGGGCAATGCCAGTATCAATACAGGCTGGGGAATGAAGGGATTGAGAGCAGCCCTGGTAGGGAGGCTTTGAGAACACTGGTGGATGAAAAGCTGAAGATGAGCTGACAGTGTGTGCTCACAGCCCAGAAAGCCAATCATATAAGGGGGTGCATCAAAACCACCATGGCCAGCAGATCAAAGGAGGTGATTCTGCCCTTCAACTCTCATGACAATCCACCTGTAGGACTGCACCCAGTGCTGGGGCCCCAACATAAGAAGGACACAGAGCAGGTGCAGAGGAAGGCCACAAAAATCATCAGAGGGTTGGAGCACCTCTCCTATGAAGACAGGCTAAGAGAGCTGGAGTCATTCAGCATGGAGGAAAGAAGGCTCCAGGGTGACCTTACTGCAGTCATTCAGTACTTAAAGGGTGCCCATGTAAAAGATGGGGACAGATTTTTGATCAGGGTGTGTTGCAACAGGACAAGAGGTACAGGTTTTAAACTAAAAGAGGGTAGATTTAGACTAGACTTTACAATAAGGGTGGTGAAACACTGGAAGAGGTTACCCAAAGAGGTGGTAGATAACTCATCCCTGGAAACACTCAAGGCCAAGTTGGATGGGAATATCATGGATATGAATACATTATATATGAGAGTTACTGTAGAGTTATTATCTTGATTTTGAGAAGTATCTAGCCATACTAAAATATTAAAACTAAAAAGCTGAACTGATTTGCATACTTGAAACCACTCACTATATTTGGGTTCAAGTGCCTATCTAAAATTATGATCTAGAGCCAATACTTTTCAGAATACATTCCAAGTCAAAAAGCAATGGAAATTCACCATGCCCAACAGTCCCAGGACATTGTTTATACTACATTTTTCATGGGTTAGCAAGTGACTTTAAAAAACAGTAATTGTAAAACAAAGTTTCAAAAGTAGCAATAATCTGGGAATGAGACAAAGTATTAATATTCTTAATATAAAGCATTCTGGAATGTTCAAATCACAACTTCATGTATCACAACCGAAAGAGCTCATGTCCACACTCAAAACCCAAATATTCCCAGTAATAAAAAAAACTTAAGTTGAAAATATTCTTGAAGTCAGATCAAAAATACGATTGTGAAAAACTCCTGAACCCTTTCCCATGGGTTTGCTATATTCTATCACGAGAAGAGAGAGCTTCCTTCTGGTGAACGTTCAGCGTATCAAAACTCCTGGACAAGCAAAAACTGAAAGAAATCCTTGACTTCTAACAGTTACTGGAGGACTGCTCCAACAAGACTCAGCATACTCTGTTACTCTGTCACACACTGACTCTTTTTTCCAATACTGGTATTTATTAATTACAATATTGACCCAAGTTGCAATATCTATTTGGCATGCTGGAACAGAAAGCTCTCCCCTACATATGCACACAAGATAATCCTTCCCCTAACACACTTTTTCCCCTTGTCACCTCAAATTAACTCTCATTTACATTCTTCCAGGCATTTGAAGGCCATTCCTTTAGGGTCAAGTAGATCAGGTATGATATTTCAGGATGTAAATACAATAAGCCAAGATCCTACCTAAATGTGCTGGAAAAGCTTCTATATTAGCATGGTGAGAAATACATGCTATATATATGTTGTTGAAAGAAGAAAACCAAAATAATTGCCTATGCAGATATTGAAGGACAGATGCTGACCCAAACAGAACAGGTAAGAAAGAACAAAGGCCCAAGAAAGAGTGACTTAATGTGAGATAGAAAAGGAAAAAAAAAAGGTTAGATATTCCTGTCTTCTTGAAGTGAGCACATTTCCAATTTGTAACAGATTCATCTGCATACAAATTATCAAACTGGAACAAGACAATTTTGCAAGAGTACTCAGTTCAGCTGAATGGAGCAGATTAACGAAAGGTTTGCAGATGGATCTGCACCTCTTACCGCTGCTCCGTCACTGGGTCTGTTCTTTCTCAGCTCCTGCCTTCTGATCTATAACTTCTATTTCTTTTTTGGACAGTAACCATCCCTTTAGTCTCTAGAAGAGCCTCTTTCCTGTTATCAACTTGAGGCTTCACTCTGAGCCTATTCCCTGCTGTTGGCAGAGCTTCTCAAGCTGGCAGCTATCTACTTGTTATTCCTCACCATCTGCCTGTATCACCACAAACTGCAGAAGCCTCTCTCAATTGCACACCATCAGTTATTCACAGGAGAGCTTCAATCTCTCCTCTTCTTCCTAGCAGTTCAATTGGACCCATGTTTGATCCATTTGTGTCAATCAGGTTAAGGAAAACTGCAACTTCACTGCTGACTGCCTAGCCACAAACTTCTAACAGAGTGGAATGCACAGTCCGGATACACCATTCACTAGCAGTTCACTGTATCTGTCCACCGTTTACTAAGACATCTTTTCATCAGGGAAAAAAATAATAGAAAAAAGACAATATTCCTGAAATTTTGTGTTAAATTATTCAAGTTTCCATTTATACTTTTAGGGAACCCTTTTGCACACACATCATTTTAGCACTTTTAAAAACTTCCTTTCTGCAACCCACCAGCTAGCAATGACAGAGAATACAACCTATTTTCTTGCTTCAGGCAGCAGAATAGAACAATTTCATAGTTATGATGTAGGTTTGCACTCTCACAGGGGTTAAGAATAATTCATCAGTAAAGCACTTAGCCTCGCTGCCCTAAAAATATAAGGGAAAAATGTCTTTGCCTTAAATTCAGGCTCTTCACCATGCATTATTCTTACCTGAGAGCCCACACATTGCACTTATTATTTATTCAATTTTACCACTTATAGTCTCCAGGAGTAATAAAAGGATTATTATCTTAGTCATTGACTTTTTAAATTTCTTGGGCCTGAGTTTCAAATGTGTTATTGAGATTCAAAGTTGTTGTGCATTTTTAGCTTCTATTCTCTGTCATCAAATTTCTGGAAGCAACAATATTACTAAGAGTTTATTCCTTTTTTTAAAAAAATAATGACTTAATTTAAATAGCAATAAGTGAATCATCCCTGATAATAATTGTAGGAACATTATAGAAACTTGCAGTACATGCAGAGGCTGAGCAATTCTAGAAAACTAACCTTCCTTACTCAACAAGCACATGTGATGTGCCTTTAAGACAGAATTTCCCACACACTGGAGAGTTAACAGAGTTTAAGTGAGAATACTTTAATGTGGAGAGTAAGAGAAAGAATAAAACAAGTATGAGAAAATGTGCAGAAGATGGGTAACAGCTTCTAAATTAAACAATATCACTATATTCCTTTCACCCACCTTCTTAAGCACAACATTTTGTCTAACTCTGTGTCTGTAAAATGTATGACCTGGTCTGGGGATTACGTTTAGGTGAGGTTAACATGAGTGTTAGATTGTTTAGGTCAATGTGATAACTGGTCTGCCACATGATTTTGCTCACAAAAGTTTTGCAAGATCTGATTTATAATCTTGTTTTCTTATGGGAGGAAGAAAAGTACAAAACAAAACTCCTAGAAACTACAACAGCATCCAAAGATGAATTTGGCAAGCACAGGAAGCAGAAAGGCTGTTTTGGAGCTCTTTCAAACTTAGGATATTTTAGAAAAAAACATCGAAAGTGATCTTGCATAATTTTATCTGCTGGTACTGTTTATTTTCCATGTGCTGTTGTTATTTGTCAAAAATTGTAGAGTACAAAGATTTATGCCTTTGCTCTGCAATGGGAAGAAAAATGGAAGTACCTGTTTGGTCACTGACGGCCACAGAAGTAGAAACGGGAAGGAGGAGGAAGACTGCCATACAAAGCCAAACTATGCAGGATCCAATGTGCTTCATCTCCCCCTGAACACATGTGAACAATCAGCTACAAATCTGAAACAGAAAATCATCATATTCAGAACAATCTTGTCTTTTGCTTCTTTTCCTCTTACCCCACCAGAAAACTACAAATAAGAATTTCTCGACTGTAAATAGGAAGTTGTTAGTCACATGCAAGTGTATCCTTCATCTGTAAGGAGCTAGAAAAAGAGACTTAAGTCAATTTGGAAATGAATAACAGATATCCCCCTTTTTAGATCTTTATTAAACTAGGAAGTAACGCCTTAGAAATACTAACTCAGAGACATTAGTTGTAAAGGCACCGAATTTCCATTAGTAATTACCAATTTTCCTTTAGTCACCAAATTATTTTTCAGTTTTAAATAAAATATTCAACATATTCAAATATATTAGCTAAACTGTTTGCTATCACAACACTTCCAGTGACTGCTGAAGTAGTCTTCAAATCAAACAAAGACAACCTGCATTTCAGTTTAAACACAAAAGAACCCAAAATACAATATTTCTTTACTTTGCAAAGTATACAGGTGCCTAGATCAGCCTATACTGAACTTCCAGTTGAAATCTCATGAAAACACAGTCTGGCTTCAACAAGATATCTTTTGTCTGCTAATGACAGTATCAGCTTTTCTTCTAAGGCAATATACAGATACACTTGAATTTAATGAAACAGACAAAATGGCAAATATTTGTATCATCACCTTGCCCATTAAAAAAAAAGCAAGCCACATACCTATACTGCGATTTTAATATTTGTTTCCACAAGTGACCTTAGTTATCATCAGAGCAATTCTCTCAATCCCATGTACTGACAGCAACTACACCATCCTTAACTTTCCCAGCCTCCCCACGCACAGCAAAGCGAATACACATTCAAACAACACGATCCTTTCATTTCCTGCACCTGCTTCTCAAGCTGATTTCACTAGAGGTCTCATTTTTTGAAACGCTCTATCACCAATCCTCCACCCCGCGCTACCACCGGGCGGCTCCGCTGCAGGACACCGGGGCGACCCGAGCCCGCGGCAGCTCCGGATCCGACTCCGGAGCAGCTTCGTTTCTCTTTTGCCGGGGAGAGGGTTCAGCACAGCGGGCGGGGAGAGCCGCGGGGAGCGAACAGCCGCCGGGCCGGGAGAGCCGAGCCCAGCTCCAACCCGAACCGAACCTGCCGGGAGAGCAAACCTCAGCCGTGTGCTCCCCGAGAGCTGCTCCCCGGCCCCGAGAGATGACACGGAGCCGCCGCTGCTCCCTCCCCAGCCTGTTCCCACTGCGTACAGCCCTCTCCGACACGCGCTCCTTGCAGCCACACTCGCTACTTACACTGACACTCACTAGTTACAATGACACTCGCGCTAGTTACAATGATACTCGCACTAGTTACAATGACACTCGCACTAGTTACAATGATACTCGCGCTAATAGATCGGTTTTTAATGGAAATATATGCGCAATCAGCGTTGCGGCAATTTGCAACAGTTTAATCAGTTTTTTTAATGACTGCTGATTTAGTAGCGCCGTTTTGATTAGTCTGTACCTACAGCCACCCGTAAATATATACGCCGTGTGTTTACACTGTCATAAGCAGAATGCTACAGGACAAGCTGATTGCAGCACGTGAAAAACTTCCTGTGTGCATGGTGTTTATATAAGACACAGTGAATATCACCGGTGATAAACTTAAATTGCAATTTGAGAGAAGGAAAACAAAAAAAAACCACCTCAAAATGCATGAACAAAACCACCGTGAAACAAGCCAGGAATAGCATAGTGTATGTGCACGTGGGAGATGTTTAGGTCATTACCTACAGATAATGAGTTGCTTACCTTGAATTTTATTGTAGTCTGTCCCCCAGAAGCACTGAAAACGCCTGTACAGAGCTGCTGTAGTGCCGAGGAGTTGCTGGAGTGAGTCTCCAAAGAGTGGTAGAGGGGGATGCAGCTCTGTCCTTATTAGTCTCACACAGTGTGACCCTCCCACTCAGTGAGCACAGAACACTCTGCAAGAAAGGACAAACAGACACACAGACAGAGATTTTACATAATCATACTTGTATATCCCAGGTCAGGTAACAATGTAAGAAATGCTGGGATTTTTCTCCTTCCCCCTAGCCCCCCCAAAACCCCACAATGGTTCCATAAATTAGCCTGCCAGCCTATGAATGCATGAATGAAAGACTATCTGGTTTGCAGTGGTAAAGAACCAATTATGTACATTAGAACACTGGCAGAAACTAGCTTTTATCACTTAAGTGTAAGTATACATCATTAATTTTATATACTTTATCATAAATTTAAAGATCAGCCATCCAAGAAACCAAGAGAGTACACCTATTTATGGCACTGATGCAGCAATGCACAGTGAATTACTGGCATTCATTTTGCCTTTTAAAATCTATCATTTACAAACCTGAATGTTCTCGCGCTGTAATATCATCTGCCTGTGATGAAATGGTGAGACTGAGCACTGTCACTGCCTCTCTTCTGAATGTGCCAAACTGCACTTTTCTCAGGTTCTCCAAGTGTGCTTGTGGCAGTTTTACGTATTGCATTTTAAAGATGTAAACCAGATAGAAGGACGGAGAGAAGTAAAATGACTAGAAATAGATACACAGAAGACAGAGAGTAAAGCTTCAATTAAACACATCTCAGTTATGTATATCTAAGGCATGTTTTCTCTTTTTCTAGTAGAATCTTTATGACAGGGGGAAAAGTAAAGAAGATGGTCATATGAAAATTTTTTAGCTTAACATTAATTTAGCCAACTGGTCTTTGGGTCAGAAAATTCATGGGGTAAACTTTTTGTACACCAGCAGCTCCTGCAAACTGCCCACCCCCACCCCCACCCCGATTCTGAAAAGTGTCTCCTAATGTCAGTCGAGATAGCTAGTCAGGAAAACCTACAAATCACATGGAAAGACATGATTATCTTTCTGGTTTGAATTTCAAAACAGTTGTTGTTCTTCCCAACTTGGAACCACAAGAGAAAGATGAAATTGCAGCTTATGTACATGTCTGTTAGGGTGTTTTATTCCACAGCTTTGCCACAGACTTGTGGTGTAACTTTAGGCAAGCCACACTTCTTGCTCATTCTGTAAATTATAGAAAGTGAAGCTCTCTTATCTCACAGGGTGAGGTGCAAGAGCCCAGTCCTTCAGCTGACAAATCATCGGAGCACTCTCCCCTTCTGACTGTTCATTTGATAAAGGCTTCAGTGTTGAGCCCTAATTCTGTGCTTGAAGCAGAGCTGGGAGATCCTGATTTGAAAGACCATTTGTAAAAGCTCTTCCCCCAGTGAAAGGCATTACAATTTTTGAAAGGCATTATCATTTTTGATTTGAAACAAACTTCATTTCTAGTTGTGCTTTCAAGCTACAAAATTCTAGAAATTATTGTGTTCTACTTCATTTCACATGTCCTAAATACCTGGATTCAGCTGCATTATATGAATATAAACAGTCTCATTAACTTCAATCAATACTTATTCTGAAGTAGCTAAGCATTTTAATTGCATAAGTTTGCACATAAAATCAGCTTATCCTGTAAAGAAATGTTTCTGTCCCTCAAAATTTCAGTATTGCTTGAAAATCCAGATGCAAATAGGGTCTTCATTTCCTGTGCAGCAATAATGAAACATAATCCTTAAACCAAGGATGTTGTCTCACTTACCAAGATATTGACACTACAAACAGAAAATGTTTGGACCATGTCAGCTTCAGAGAAACACCCCACACGAGCAATGAAAGCAGCAAGTAGAAGAATTAGAAACTACTACAACCTTCTCTGACTAACACATATGCTTCCTGTACTCTGGGCCAGATCTTCAACTAAACAGGATTATTTCAGATCACACAAATCAAAGGAATTACAGTAATTTATACTAGTTGAGGAGCTCAACATCAGGGACTACCATTATATGTATTTATGGGCAACACTGTTTACATTAATGAATAAAGTTCGAATGACTAGTTTGAATGACATGAAAACTGGAACAAGAAAAACATTACTGTTTGAAACCTCTGGCATGAGCCCCAAAAAAGAAAAGGCTTCTCTCTGCTTCTCATAGTGTAAGAAGCAAAGCCACAATTAGAAAAACACCTTTTGTTACCATAAACAGCTCAGAAATTGCAAACACCTGAGCTCTTGTTCACCTGCAGTTACTGATGCACTCCAGAGAAATCATCTATACCTTTGTCTATACATCTCCTTATCTCCTTTGTATCAGGGAAGTACTGAAAAAGCTGACGATATGAGCTGAAGCTCCCGTAACAAATGGATGATATCCCACTTTGTTGCTGCAATAACACAGTTTCCAGCTATCTTGCAGTTTATCTAAAGCACTTCTTTGCACACAGAAGGCAGGATTAGACCTGGATCCAGGCAAAACCCAAGGCAAATACACCAAGAAAAGAGATAATTTTAAGTTTGAAGCCATACTTAGCACAGACACGCAGAGAACGTTCCATCTCCTGCACCAAGGGGGAACTGCTTGACTGAACAGCTTTTACTACAACTGCAGTTGCAGGCAAGATGCAGGGGGAAAAGGTGAAAGAATCGGAGGGCAAAAGGACAGACTTATTTTGGTAGAAAATTTTTCTCTCTTGCTAGCATTCACTTTCACCCTTTGTTTCTTTTTTCGGCATGGTTAGACATCCAAACCAGCCAAGTAACATAATTCACTCTGTCTGTGTGGTGCTAACAGATTTGTCTCCATCTCCTTAGACCCACATTATAAACTTGGGTTGCTTACGACAGTGCCTATGCAGGAATGAAGTTGTAAACATGGACAAAATTCTTTAAAAGCAGCAGTATCCTACTTGAAAACAATTTTGTAAAAGGAGATTAATTTGAAACACTCCTTACCAAGCCATTTCTCGCTGAATGTACAGCTTAGTGTTTCTGTCCTGTTCTGTAAGCCCTTATGTGGCATTGTTCCTTGCCAGATGATCCTTTCTGCCCTCTGCAAGATTTGCTGGTCACAACAACTGCATTCCACTGAAGCAATTAAAATCTAAATGCTTTTTAATACATGAGGCTGAACTATAGTGAACTTAGACAAAACAGGTGGAATCTCAGCCCTGGGGAAGTTAGTGGAAATTTTAACATTGATGTAAATGGAGCAAAAATGTCACTCAAATGAGGGCACTTTGGCAAAAATTGCATCCAAAAGGAATTATTTATATGCACGTGCACACATACTGAGCACTCCTAAGCTGCAAAGCCAACAGAAAAGCTGGATGTCACTTTCTATAGGAGAGGAGAAGAGGAAAAAACCCAACAGCTAATTCTTTTTCTGCATACTTAGGAAGCACTCAGACTTTCCATAAAGGGGCCAAAATAACACAAAAAAAAAGTGCAGAGAGAATACTTATAACTCTTCTTTTGAGTTATTAGTTGTCTTGGCTCAGGCATTTTCTCCACTCTTTGACACTTTAAAACAGGTCTTAAAATATTCAGTCGCTGAAAAATATAATGGTACAGCAACCAAAAAATAAAAAGCACATTTTTTTATCTTCAATTCCAATGCCACTTATAAACCCAATCTCAAAAAAAAAAAATAATTTGGAGTTATATCATTCATAATATTTAGTGCTATGTGGTCCTAATATGTTTCATACTTTTAATAATGACATTTGAATCCAAAACATATACATTACAAATTAAATGTATCAATGTCTTGACATATTTTGTCTATGTACCAGTTGCAAACATGCCAACAGCTGCATCATATGCTTTGTAAAGTATTAATTACCATTCCGAAACACATTTCTCAGCATATACTAGTCTTAAAATTGTTAGAAATTCAGTTAAGTTATTCAAACCTATTGAAATAGTGCTGGATTTGTAGAATCCAGTAAAACCTCAGTCCAGGCTTAGAGAAACAGTGCTGAGATTAATAGTGTCAAAAGGTGAATGTCCTTCATCTATTAAAAGGCATGTTTTACTTTGTCTTCTTATGGATAAATGCATATATAGCTGTACTTTGAGCAGTTTGCCATAAGTTCTATTGTTTCATGATCCACACAAAGAAATATACAACCAAAAACCCCCTGAACATTTGCCACTGGTTTTTTTTTTTGCCTTCTTGCTTTCATATGGAATCCATTCTACACATAATGCAAGAAATACTTGCCTTTTGGTGGCTTTCATATTGTACAGGAAAAAAATAAGTGGTCTGTCAATTGATTAGGGGAGAAAAGTTGAAAGGTGATTTTCCAAACCAAGTCACAGCACATTGTCTAGCTTGTTGTAGACTGAACTACCCATATGTCTTTAAAAGTCATTATACATCATGAAAATTGGCTTGGTCTCTTCTCCCAGGCAACCAGCAGGAGGACAAGAGGGCACAGACTCAAGCTCTGCCAGGGGAGGGTTAGGTTGGATATTAGGAAGAGATTTTTTTACAGAGAGAGTGATCAGGCATTGGAATGTGCTGCCCAGGGAGGTGGTGGATTCACCATCCCTGGAGGTTTTCAAGCTGAGACTGGATGTGGCACTTAGTGTCATGGTCTGGTAACCATGGTAGGGTTGGACTCGATGATCTTTGAGGTCTCTTCCAACCTGGTTGATTCTATAATTCTATGAAAAGATCAAAGTCAGGTTTTAGGCAGCTCTGCTGGCAAGTACAGGTGTTTGCCCAATACTTCTGTATGAATATGTTAAAATCCCACACACAGTCTGAAAATATCTATAAAGCAGTGCAATATGTTAATTTAAAATTTATATAATGCACATATTAGAAGAAGGAAGGTGAAGAGCAAAGGAAAGGTATCAGAAAAGTTTAAGATCCTATAAATAGACTAGGCTGTATTAGCTCTTCAGGTTTAATGGGCAAATTTGTTTTAGATCAGAAGGCTAAATATCCTATACCTTGTTTCTTTTCACTTCAGGAGGATGAAGCATAGATTTTAAACTGTAACAAATATGTCTAACATATGTCATGTAACTAAACATATGTCAAATATGTTTACAAGTCTCAGTACTAGTTAGTGTCTCCTACTGTTGTGTCCTTTCTAGTCAGCTAACTTACCCAAATGCTATTCATAAACAGAATACTACAATGATAAATAACACTTTTAGGACCAGTTAAGAACAGTTTCATATTTTCAGAAAGTAAGTTCTATAAATTTGCCTATGCAAGACTAACTGGTACATATGACCATCAGTTTTATCAACATAGTAGCTGCAATTATATTAACACATCCAGGATTCTGACTTCCTGCAGAGCTGTTTACCATAATGCCATTTTAATGCTCAATTTCAATACTGTCAAGCAACATAAAAATGAAATAATAAAATAACAAGTATTTTATTCATATTTATTGCTGAATAAATAGGCACAATAATCTCAAAAGTCACATTAAGTGCATATATAATATGTATCTCTACATCCACATACTTTATTTGCCTCTCATCCAGGAGTAAATATTCTCAGGATTTAACCATTATACTTCAGAGATAGTAATTTTGCAGATTTATGTAAGTTTGATGAGCTCAGTGTCTGTCTAGAGCTATTTAGTCATGATTTCAGACGGAAAAGAACTCTGAATTGAATAGCATCTGAAAGGCTGTAGCTAGAAGTGAGACTGAAGTATATGCAAAATAAGAAAAAAAACCTGGCTGTCCCCTGCCTTTAAACCAGCCTAATGACCTACACATATTGCAAGTCAACATCCTGTATCACCCTGTGTGTATATGTCTTGTTCATCAGAAAGGGTCTCAGGAATGCTGGTGAACAGTGGCTCAATATAAACTGACTGTGTGCACAGGTGGCCAAGAAGGCCAATGAGATCTTGGCCTGGAACAGGAACAACATGGCCAGCAGGACTAGGGCAGTGACCATCCCCCTGTACTCAGCATTGGTGAGGTCACACCTCGAGTAGTGTTCAGTTTTGGGCCCCTAACTTTAAAAAGGACATTGAGGCACTGGAGTGTGTCCAGCCAAGGACAACAAGGCTCGTAAAAGGCCGAGAACACATGTCGTATGAGGAAGGGCTGAGGGAATTGGGTTTGTTTAGCCTTGAGAAGAGGTTCAGGGGTGACCTCATGGCTCTCTACAGCTACCTGACAGGAGTTGTGGAAAGGTGGGGGATGTCTCTCATGCCATGGCTGCAGGGAGAGGACTAGAGGGAATGGTCATAAACTGAGACAGGGGAGATTCAGTTATCTATATCAGGAAAAGTTTTTCCCTGTTAGGGTGTTCAGGTACTGGAACATATTACCCAGGGAGGTGGTGGAGTGAACATCCCTGGAAGTGTTTAAGAGGCATCTGAATCTGACACTGAAAGATATTGTTTTGGGTTTAGGGGTTACAGCAGTGACAGGTTAATGGTTGGACTCAATGACCTCAGAGGTCTCCTCCAACCTTGATGATTCTATGATTCCATGTATTTTTGAGAGCTGAGTATTTGAACACTAATAGAAAATGACAGCCAAAAGAAAGAACCTATCAGCCTGTGTTTGCATGACTATTTCTGTGTTTATGCACTGTAATCAAATAAATGTTACTCTTTACTAGGAATGCAAAATCCCACGCTAGCTCCTCGAAAGGCCACTACTTAAATAAATGGAAAGTTCTTAAAACAAATGTAGCTTTGTAATGTATCAAGCATAACATTTGCATTGATCTCAAAATTGTTTATTTTTTGGCACCACAAATGTGGTTTGTACATGATGGAAGAATTTAATTTTGGAGCGAGGCCAAGCAATTTAGCATGAGTGTACCATTTTGATGAAGCTTGGAGTTGCTAGGAATGGCTTTGGTTTCTACCCTTTCCTGATAAGTGGAATCCAAATATATCCTGTTGGTTATTTTAACTGAGTACTTACCTTAATCTTGCCAATTAGCCATTGACTACTTCTGTTGGAACCAATTATTAGTGCTGGAACCAACTACATTCAAACCACTTAAAGTGGCAAATACTCAGTGAGGCTATATTTTCACATGAAAAAAATGTTCAAATGCATTTAGAGTTCATGTTTAAATCAGCAGTCTATTAGATTATTATGTAGTAATATCTGACATAGACACATAGAAAAGAATCTACTTAATCATACAGCATATGGTAGAAAGATGACCTTATGCCAAAAATACAAATTTTACTGAAGGTAACTACATTGCTGGGATGTTATAAGGCTGTATTTGGAGAAGAATACAAACTTAGGTCCTGCAGTGTTTGACAGGGTATGACATCCTACCCTTAAGGGGAAAAGGAGCACTCAAGGTTCATAGATACTCATGGCTGAAAGGAATGACCTTAGCCAGAGAGTCCATGCAAAGCTTACAATGTTTTATTAGTAAATTATACACTTGGCATGGAAATTGGTATAAGTTAGTCCTTGGTCTCCTAGTATAGGCACAGGGCAGTG
>NW_008667598.1:0-1018 GCF_000695815.1 Acanthisitta chloris | reverse complement strand
GGGAAAGAGAGATAGATCAAGAGAGGGAGAGAGAAAGCATGGAAGAAAGATAGAAAGAGAGATCCCCAGTCCCAGATCCAGCACTGATCCAGCTGATGCGGTGTCCAGGGTCCTGGGGCACACACACGCAGCAAGAACACTGGTGTTTGCTTTAGATAACTTTGAAAAAAGCTTAGTTTTAGAAAAGATAATTTTTAAAAAAAAAAGCTTTGGAAACTTTATAGATAAGTTTTCCCTGCCCTGAAGCTAAATTTATCACTTTCTGTGCAAATTAGTTATCATGGGCAGTCTGTTCTTCTAGACCTTTCTGGAAGAATTGTCTGAGGGCTTCAGGTGTCTTTGGTGGTCTTGGTTCCCCCCTACAATCTGTGCCTGCTTCTCCACCTCATTCCTGTGCCTGTGCTGTACTGTGTTGTGCTTATCTCCAGGAGCCAAACCAGGGATGTTTGTCCCTAAGAAGTGCTGCCTCCATATGGTCTCCTTCTCCAGCCACATCCTGTTCTTTCTCACGGTGTGTTATTACCAACAATCCTTGGATGTTATTGCCAACAATCCTTGGTTGACTCCACAGCTGTGTTTGAGACATACACATTAGCCCCCTTATCTTCTAGGCTTCTACAGGGGGAAGACACTTCTCACAAAGAATCAAAACTGTGTTTATCCAAATGTATGTTTTTTAGTATGAATAATTATAGCTTGATGCACTTTCAAACGTATTTGGGGGGATGTAATTTTGATTCATGTATTAAAACTACAAGGTCAGATTCTTTAAAGAAAAATACCTAAGAATGCACAAACTGTTTTAGGACTGACTTGCTCATGCATTCATCGGCGACATTGAGTTTGTCTCTCCTATTGCACAAACTGTTTTAGGACTGACTTGCTCAGACATTCACCGGCGACACTGAGTTTGTCTCTCCTATTGTAATATTGTTCCACTTCCCAGCACTTAGAATACAGATTATTTCTTTAAGGAATTGTTCATGAGTTACAGATACTTCACTGGTCTTTAGAGAAC